>NW_026605417.1:0-21018 GCF_945859685.1 Eupeodes corollae
TACATTTTTTTTTAAGGTTTTTATTTTTTTGTAAAAAAAACTGTCAATTCGATTTTTTCAAACTTTAACTGAATGTTGACAACAAGATGTTTTGAAAGATAAGAGTAAATTAAAGCCAATATCTCAAAGTTTTGAACAGATATTTGAGTCGAAAATCAATTTTTTTACCCACTTTTATAAATTTTTTTTTAGGTTTTTATTTTTTGTAAAAAAACTGTCAATTTGATTTTTTTCAAATTTTAACTGAATGTTGACAACAAGATGTTTTGAAAGATAAAAGTAAATTAAAGCCAATATCTCAAAGTTTTGAAAAGATATTTGAGTCGAAAATCAATTTTTACCCCACTTTTATAAATTTTTTTTTAGGTTTTTATTTTTTGTAAAAAAACTGTCAATTCGATTTTTCTCAACATTCTTCAAAATGTTGAAAACAATATTTCTAAGTTTGAAGCCTAAATTTCAAGTTTTTGAAAAGATATTTGAATCGATATTCAATTTTTACCAACTTTGAGTAATGTTTTTTTTTAGATTTTTATTTTTTATAAAAAAACTGTCAATTAGATTTTTCTCAAAATTTTATCAGATGTCAAAAACATTATTCTTCGTTGCACAGAATTGTTTTAGAGATGAAATTATATTTCAGTCGTAAAATTTTGGAGGTGATAAATTTTTTTTTTTCAGTTTTATTGATTTTAAAAAAAAAAACCGTTATATTGGTTTTTTTTTTAAAAATAACCTGTTTGGTATCATGTTACAATATATTATATAAAATTTAATTCAAGTCTCTAGCGTTTTTGGTTCGTAAGATATTTAGGCTTAACCAAAATTTTCACCTTTTTTTCAAACTGCTATGGTAAGAAAACCACCCACGCAATTTTCTTGAGAGCCCTTTCTGCATCTTTCTGCCTTATTATATGTATAACAAAATTTATTTGAAGTCAATATCTCTTCTGGTTCTTGAGCTATGGACGACGAAAAAAACGTCGCGAACGTACGGACGTACGAACGTACGTACACACGCACGCACAGACATATTTCTAAAAATATTTTATTTCGACTCTAGGGACCTTGAAACGTCGAGAAATGTCAAAATTTTCAATTTGACAAATCGGACCCATTACAATAACTTCCTATGGGAAGTTAACAATTGGTTTAAAACCCAAGAAAAGTGTTCTTTCGATTATCTGACTTGTTCATCCACCGAACTTATCAAAGTACTTCTTTCACTTCTTGCTTGGAGCTGTTTGCACCGGTCAGAGCTTTGGTTATTTTGTAAACTGCCCTGAAATTCGGATATGTATGCAGACTCATTGGCTCAAATCCAAACCTTATATCCGCGCTTTATGAGCTTCATTGGCATAGACTGGCTCAAACTGCTATGTGCCTTGAACTTAATCATAGATTCATCGATTGCTTGATGATTCATTATCGAACTCAAATACTGATCACGCAATTTTGGCTGAGCTGACCAATAGTCTTTGCAGCTTGGCAGTTTTTTTTTGTATACCTATGAACAGATTTATTGCCAAAAAAGTTTCGACCTCTTCACCATCCATCGGAGTAAAAGATGAGACGTCTCTACCAGCTTTTTGAACTGCAAAAAGTTTGTTTGAAAAACAAGAAAGTCAATAAGCTCTTCTGGAAAGATTTGTAAACAAATCTGAACAGGTGTTTCCAGATCATGCGGAATATTTGGTCTAGTCCCTGCCACAAAATCTATCACATTATAGTTACACAGTCTGTTTTTTTTTTGTTCACACAGTATTATTCTTAATTTCCCTAGCTCTTTTTTCGCTTAATAGAATTTCATTCTCAGAATCCCAATCTGATTCAGACACATGGGCAAGGCTCTAAGAAAGTCTCTTTCATTTTCATTACCAAGACATATAAACTCAGCTTTTGATTCTTTGTATTGTATTATGATCGGCTGGGCAAAGGATAGTAGATAGTTTTTTGAGTATGAGTCGTAAAAATAGTTTTTCCAACTCTGATTCGGCTTCATGCAACTTTCCCTTGTTAGTTGCCTATTGTATGGAATGCGATGATGATGTGGATTATGCGTACCAAGAAAAGTATTGCAGTATTCCAATTAACTCCAAGTTCCATCTTTAGTTCCTGGAAATAGATTTGGCGAGTCAATTGATAGAAATTTGGCGAATCAATAACAAGTGGAAATTTAGTAGCATCTTTAGCTGCATCATTCGCCATTTCATTGCCTTTGATACCAGAATGCCCTGGTACCCATGCTAGTACTATGTTTTCCATCATTGTGCATCTTAATTGTTCCAGAGTAGGGTTTGTCGGTTTGTCTCAATTTTTAGGCCATTTAACATTTCAAGGCTATCTGTTATAATTATACTTCGTCCCAAATAAGTTATCGCAATTGAAATAGCTCTTTGAATTGCTGCTAGTTCAGCAATGTAACTGCCTGCTTCACTCGGGTAGAGAATGCTGTTCCAACTTGACTACGGCAAAAGATGAGTTATCATCTTTGTGAGAACCATCTGTATAAAAGATGTAACCAGGGTTGACCTTTTCGATCATCTCTTGGTGAAGAGCTTGGAACATATCATCCGTCGTATTTTTCTTTTTAAATGCTGCTAATTTTGTATCAACTTGAAGCAGATTTCGCTTCCAAAGGGGCGGACTATATTTTATTAAACCTGGTTCCCAGAAGGAATTTGGTTGGACTTTTATTAAGCTTAGTACTTTTACAAGTGCAGAATTAGTAATTACATTGGCAATATTATACAAGGGATGCTTTGTATCAGCAAGGGCCTTGCTTGCTAAGTTAATAGCTCCTCTTTTGCCAAAGTTATGAAAAGAGATACCAAGTTTCCAGTCTAAGAGCTTCAACCCTCGCTAGTTTTAGTGCTCCTGAGGCTGAACGAAAGCAATTGTTGATCGCGTTGTCGATGTCCTTGCAGTTTTTGATTGTTGTCCACATGTACATTGGTTGTAAGTCAATGTTGTAAAGTACCTTCACCGAGTGTTTTTGCTATTTTTAAGGCTATTTCAAGATGAGGTCCTTTTTTCTTGGAGCATATTATTTTCGTTTTTTTTAATTGAAGGATTAAGTTTTTTACCAGAATATTCCATTTTAAATTGGACAGACTATGCTTGTAATACAACAACATTTTAAAGACTGGTGTTTTTCCACACGATTGGAAAAGGGCTCAGTTCAAGCAAATTCCAAAATCGCCACAGCTTCGATGAGTACCGACCTATCGCACTCCTTCCCATTCTCTCCAACATCAACAATTATGGTGAGATGGATATGTTGGTTTGCAGAAAAAAGGCACATTCAGGACAACACGCTTTTAGACAGCACAAACTCGCAGAAAATCTTTCTAAAACCAAACATCGTCTAGTTATGTCATCGAACCTACAAAAAGCTTTTGATCCTTTATTCCCGTCCTTAAACTTCCCGTCAAACTTATCGCGTCCTTTATGACTTCAAGAACCTTCCGAGTTAATGTTTATGGTTATAAATCCACACTCTTCAAACTGGAAAATGGATCACCTGAAGGATCTCCTCTTTCGGTAGCAATTTGCAACACCTATGTTGATTCGTTTTTAACTAAACTCACGCAGCTTGAAGCTTCCTTTAGCATCCGTCTGATAGTATTTATGTAGTTAGGCAAACCTTTTAAAGTTCAAAACACAAAAAACAAACATTATTTAAAGTGTTCTAACAATATATTGAAACAAGACATGATATCCTTATCATCATAAAATATTTAATATCATTTTAATAAAACAAAAACGAAACATCTAACGATACAAGTAGTGTGAAATGATTTAACAATGATTTTAAAAGCCCTCAACTTCTATCCTCCTTCTCATCATCATTTCCTCAATCCTTTTGGCTAAAATTGTACTCACATTAGTTGCACGAAATGAATATAAAAGGACGAGCGAGTGAGTGTACGAGACAAGAGTGTTCTGTTTTTTGTTTTAAACTATTTCGCAAGTTTTTTTTTTGTTTTTTAGTTTGCATCCTTTCCAATACACTTTCCTATTTGTACCTAAAAGTAGAGCTAAATATAAGAGATTTATATTTAGCTCTCTATTTCACAGTATGATGAAGGTCCTTTGCAGTTTTTTACAGAAATAGAGCAACTCTTCATACATGTTCGATGTTGCGATGAAGAATCCATCAAACAAAAGCTTTCTCTGCAACAAGGAACGACTGAGAAAGAATGAGCTGAGCAACTTATAGGTTTTGATGTGAGCAGTGAGTGAGCCTTGCAGCGTCAGCGGCGGTAGCGAATTCAATGCAAATAAATTTTAATAATTATAAACAGGCTCAACTCAGGCATAAGCAAGGCAGGCAGACTGGCAGAGAGCGAAAGAGACAACCAAAGACAGACAACGAACGATGTGGGTGATTGTCCTTTGCTTGATGTTCGCCAAACAACAAAATGTGCCAAAAAGCTTGTACAATTCTGTAGATGTGTGCCGTTTGGTTGTTTTTTTCTTTTATTATGTCCTTTTTTGGGTTTTGTTTGTTTTGTGTTTGACGTCGTCATCGTCTTCATATCCTTTTTAAAACCAAACTGAACCGAACCGAACCACATTTCGTGGGTTATGCTAGGTGGAGCTTTTTCCTCTATTTTTTGTACGGTTATTTTTGTTTTTTGTTTCATATTCGTTTTCGTCGTCGTCGGTTCGGTGGTCCTGCCTGAGCCTGGACTGCAAGCAGAGGCAGTGGTATAGCAGTAGTGCACTTCGTCCTGTTTTTTGGGGTTATCTTCTCTTCTGTGTGTTGTGTCTGTTTGATTCTTTATTTTTATTTTCGGGTGTTGTCGCTGCCTTTTATCGTTGGGTTTTTCTTCATGGCTTCATATATTTTTTTCTCTTCGTCTTGTTATTTTTGTTCCTCCTCATCGTTGTCGTCGTCGTCGTCGACGTCAACGGCGCTGTTGTTGTTGTTCGCATAGTCCTTTTGTTGTGCCTTTTGTAGTCGTCTGTCTGAATTTGAACTGGAACTTCTACTGCAGAGAGTCGAAGGCATATAAAATAGGTACCTATATATATTTCTCTAGACCAAGAGTGTGTACCTACAGCTCCTAGTGGCCCGAATGAATGGCATTTCATTTCCCTCAGCTGCATTTAACCTACACGAATGCATATGCTGGCTCTGGGTATATCACATCTATACATACATTTTAACTTTAGGCACTAGGAAGGAACATCACATTGTAGTAGATATAAGGAACAGCTAGAGGAACTTCAAGTCTGTTGTATGCACCTATAGATATATTTATATAATTTAATTTTTTAATGGAAAAAAAATTGAAAGCTCATTAACGACCCCAAAGGATGCGCTTCCTGATGCTGCCTGTACTTTTGCCTGTGCAGAGTGCAGTGTACGCGTTGCTGATTTTGCAGTTACTCTGGGCAACCTTGTTATTATTATTATTTCATTTTACTTAAAGTTTCCTATTTTTTTTGGATAGAATGAAATTTTTCGTTTGACCAGGCCAGTATGTTATTTTGACATGTAAATATAGTAGGGTTTACGGTTAGGGTTACCAGGGTTTAACAAAATGTACATTTAGCCTTAATTTGATTAAAAAAAGTTAATTTGATTTGAACTGTAAAAAAATTGATTTGAACGGTTATTTAATACTCAAGATGTCCAAAGCTCGGTTAAAGTTCTCATTATTGGGCTGTTGGTCCTGCAACTAACTTTTTAGTCTTTTGATTTGTGATGATATCATTCTTGAAACATTTACGTAGCCGTTTTCAGTCATTTGTTCAATTAAATCAAATAGGAATGCTTATCAGTAAATCCTCGAGACTTCAGTCGTATTGTAAAGTAAATAGATTCGTTGTTTAGCCGTACTACATGAATGTGAAATTCCTAATAAACCTCTGTTTTTCCTAATAATTTCAATGTTAAATGTTCAGGAATTCAAAACCAACCCACAATTCCATTCAAACTCCTCTCACGTTCCTTATGCTCCCACTGCTTCGTTGGAAAGTTAGGGTGACAAAAATCGCCTTGAAAACGGACACACTAAGACCTCCTAAGCTCAATGGAACCAGTGTGAGTCCCTTACGAAACGTGAGAGGCTGATTAAGCTGATATGATTTTGATCTTTAAAAAAGAATTCTCCTAGGTAATTCTTGCGTTTTCGAGCTAGAGCAGGGCATGTTTTCTTCTCTTCCACGTCCATACAGCTTCTGCAAAAGTCATTTGAGAATACGCCTAGTCACGTGGCGTTCTTTCCTATTAGACAGTGCCCGGTTATTTCACCTATTATCGAGCTTATATGCGATCTGCTTAGAGATAGCAAGCACCTTGAACAACAAGCAACAGTTTACAAGTAGAAATTGCTATGCCAGTATGTGCCAAACGTGGTACGATGGGCTGTATTGTACTGTTCCTGGCAAGTTCATATGCTTTACAGTTACCTGGAATGTCTCTATGGCCCGGCACCCATCAAAGGTAAATATTAAACTGTTGCGCCATCTCCATAAGAGATGATCGACACTAATGGACTGTTATAGAGTTTGTAGAGACAGAGTCCAGAGATTTGATATCAGCTTGAATATCTGAGAAAATACGTACATCAGATGTTGATATCACGTTTAGTTTAAGCCAGGACAAGACTTCTTTTCCACCTGGAACACGCTACAATGATTAGGAAGGCGGAATAAGAGACTTAATTTCATTCGTTCAGAGTACACACCTCCACCAACTCTTCTTTTGTTTTTGATCCATCTGTATAAAAGTGGACTGACTCATCTTCCAGGATTGTCCTATTGTCCCAGAAAGATCTGGAAGGCATAGAAATCTGGAAATTTATGTCGATTTGCAGTTGGGGGATGGTGTAGTCTGTGTGCTGTGATGGGGTCGTGCGATTTCTTTAATATAGGGAGGGTTGAAAAATGGAATTTTGTATCTTCTCGAAAATAAGACCAAATCGGTTTTGTATATGTTTACACCCAGTCCACACCGATAAGCCCAAAGTATTAGTCTGTCCTAAGCTTTTTGTAAGAGTTCTTTTAAGATGTTAAGATGCTTTCCTGAAACTGCTATAGCAACGTCGTCAGCATAGGCTATCACTCTGAAGCCCTCCGCATCCAGACTAGTTAGGATTTCATTCACCACTAGGTTCCAGATGAGAGGGGATAAAACACCTCCTTGCGGTGTCCCTCTACTAACGAATCGTCTGCCAGAAGAGTTGCCCAGTTTTGAGTTAATAAATCTGCGAGTCAGCATTAAATGAATTAACTCCAGAAGCGAACTCTCTACACTTAGAGATGTAAGTGCAGATGTGATTGCAGATGTGTCCACGTTGTTAAAGGCATCTTCTATGTCAAGGAAAGTCACCATCTTTATGATGGTGGAAATATTCGACGGTACGTATACTTAGGTGTGTAATGATGTTTCCACCGATTTACCTTTACAGTAGGCATGTTGAGTCGAAGACAGAAGTCTTGTATCAATACTTGCCCTTAAATGGATATCAATTAATCTGTCTATGGTCTTAAAAGGGAATGCTGATAGACTTATAGGTCTTAGATCTCTTGGATTGACTTGCAAGAATTTACCTAAAAACAACTTAAACTTCTCTTCATGCCGAAGGAACATGGACCAGGTAAAGACAGCTGGTAAAAATTGCCTCAAGGATTGGTGCAATTATGTCAGAAGTCTTTTGTAACTCGGCTGGTATTATTCCATCTGGTCCTGCAGATTTAAAAGGTTTGAAGCTGTTGAGAGCCCATTGTAGCTTGTCTCTTGTGATAAGACCTTGTGGATATGTTGTATTGGGGTTTGAACGTATATAACCGTTACAAGTTTCAGTAAGAGAACTACCAGGAAAATGAGTATCCAGTAGTAAGTTCAGCGATTTATAACATGAATTTGTCCAGTAGCCGTCTGTATTTTTCAAGCAGCTTTGCATTGCTGGATTAGTTGAAAGAATTTTCCGTAGCCTAGAGGCTTTATAAGTTTCTTCTATTGTGCCACAGAAGGATCCCCAAGAAGATCGCTTAGATTTCCTTAGTGCCTTCTTATAAATTCTTAGGGATTCTTTGTAAGAATCAGAGTGAGAGGACAGCGCCTTGAGCATGGACCAAAATACAAAAAAAAAAAACAGATCAAGCTTAGCTATTTTGCCAAAATGGATTTAAATTTATGATGCAGGTCAAATTATTTCTTTAATTTTTGTAAATGGCTATTTTAGAAATCAGATTTTAGAATTTTGGTTGTTAACAAGGAACGATCCAGATTTTTTGTTTTCAGTGATCACGTTTTTTGTTCCTAAAAATAATTGCAAGGTGACTAATTTTTTTTAGATTAAAGAATCTCCGAAATATTGTTTATTTCAAAGAAATAAAGGGAAATTGGAGTATCCGTGGCATAATGGTTAGTGCATTGGACTGTACAACTTACAGACCCACACAACTTGGAGGTTAGGACGCTGAAGTCGACATTAAAAATGTCAATCTGTTGATTAAAGAGAGCTACAGGTTATTAATTAACATGCACTGCGACCGCGAGATTTAGTCAGTAAATTCCAGTGACCCTAGTATGTTCCCCAAAATCAACAAGATATTCAGGGGAAAAAAACGATAGTGACCTTCCGTGTCTGAAACTCCAAAGAACTGAAGAGAACAGGGACGTACTCATAACGGCGGCGCAAATAGATCCAGAAGAAGTCATCTTTGAGGATGACTTTTACATAATTGAAGATCCGAAGGAAAAAGTGGAGGCAGTGGCAGCTGATTTCCAGCAAGTGTACAAGGTGAATGTTAGCATTCGCCCCAACCACGACCTGAAAAACAGAGCCCTACTTAATCACTTTTACCCTCGAAATGATATCACATAATGGCGATCTGAGAACAGCGGTTTCATGCGGTTCAATGACGATTCCTTGACAAATGCCATAATCGCCGAGCAAACGTTACCAAGCGACCAAGTACCTTGTTAGTGTCAAAGGTTGAACTTCAGCTTATCTTCAACTCAATAAAAACCAAAAAGTCAGCAGGTGTCGATGGTATATCCAACGTTGTACTAAGACATTTACCGATGGAGGCAATTGACATTTACACCACACTCTTCAACAATTCACTTATTAACTCACACATTATCCAATGCATTGGAAAACCGCTGTGGTTCATCCTCTCCTGAAAAAGGGAAAGGAAAACCCCAACCCGTCAAATCTTCGGTCGTTAAGTCTTCTATCGAGTATCAGCAAAGTTTTCGAAAAGATCATCAATAGGGCTCTGACTAAGTGGGCTGCGGACAACAAAATAATGCCGGATAAACAGTTCGGGTTCAAGGCGGATCATGACACAATTCATGTTGTGTATAAACTCGTTCCTGATATCCAATGGAATAAATAAGAACAAAAATGCACAGATGCTGTTCTAGTTGATTTGGAAAAGGCCTTTGACACCGTATGGTTAGAGCGTCTTTACCTAAAACTGAGCAGGCTTATAATAAGCTAGCCATTGTTCTATACTCTATATGATATTCTTACCAGTAGAAAGTTTGTTGTCCAAAGTGGCAATGTAACTTCTACCACAACAGTCTTAATTAAAAATGGTCTTTAACAGGGAGCGGTGAATTAGTCGATTCTCTTCAGCATTTACACCAGCGATCTGATAGGTAGTCTTACAAAGACAATTTCATACGCCGACCGACGATCTAATTGTGTATAGAACGGCCCGAAAGGTTGAGGTCATTAGAATTCTCTTGCAGCGTGATTTCGACAAGATTCAGCGATATTGCGACGACTGGAAACTGAAAATAAATGTCCAGAAGTCGGAGATAATTCTGTTCCGGACCCCGTTGGCTAGGGCCATGGGAGATACGTGCAAGAATTGGCACAAGATGTTCATCGTTGATCTTCACGGGCAGCGATTAGCGAACAAAAGTGTAGTGAAGTACCTCAGTTTTGGTTAGATCAGTATTTATATTTCGACAGACATATAAATGCTGCTCTGACCAGGTCCAGAGGAGCCTTCGCTCTGACAAAACGGCTGTTTTACAGCAGTCGGCTTGACCACAGAGTAAAGGTAATTGGCTACATGATGTAGAAGTTTCATGTGTTCGAGCGGCAGTGTTTAAGACGTAGTACCGGCTTATATCGAACAGCCGAATCTTCTTATGTGCTTTATTATTCCAACGAGGTCCTATACAACGGCTCGAATCACTAATCAAAACTCGAAAACTAATCAAAACTGTTTTACTAAAACCATACATAAAATATAATTGGTTATATATTTTGCTGTTTCAAAAGTATTGGGCTGGAATTCGACATCTGTCAAACTTAGTAGTTAAAACAAAGTTGAAATCCTGACATTTTCGAAAGTGTATCGTTTTATTATCGCAAAACGCACATAAATTGTTAAAACCTACTACAAAAATGGTGATTCTGCCACAGCCAAATATCGTGTTTTAAGAGGAGATTATGGTATGCATAATTGTTCAACTACGTTCAAATAAGTCATCGGAAAAATTGGGAAAAAAGAAATTTGAAAAATTAAGGCTTGTTTGAGAAATCAAAAGCGTTAAATCGAAGACTTATTTTGCAGGTATTAAATGTAGGTACTATTTTTAAACAGACTTTTAGGATACAGAACCAAGTTCGTGCGATCCAGTCGTGCATTGTATTTTTGTTGCTGTTCTATTGTATTTATCAACTATTCAAAATGTATCCAAGAAAATGTGTTAAATCTGCTCTTTCTTTTCTAAAACAGTTTTTTAACTTAACTATCTGTTGTTGATTAATAAGAAATTAAATGTTACTAATGAAACTGCATCATATCAAATTTCCTACGTTTTTCGATCACATTTTTGAAGTATGTTTATCACATGATTGAATATTGAAAACATGAACAAAATTTACCAATTGCAAAGTTGTTTATAACATAGTTTCCAGTTTATTGGTTGCGACCATTTTAAATGTTTCGTTTCTAGGTTTTTGGATTTCTTAACGATATTTAAATGAAATTATGCTGAAACATTTAATATTAATTTTGAAGGATTGTGAATGTCCTTAAAGGTATTAAAAGTTCTTAGAGGCTATAGTGAAACAGGACAAAAAACTGAATTCGATTCGCTTCAAATTTGGTGTTACTATGGCTTTACTTTTCGGTTTGGTTTGATTTAAATTTAATTATTTTCCGCCTATAAGTTGAGGCTTAATCGTTGGCTTTTTCACTGATAATTATGTATAAGGTTTTCTATGCTGAGGACGAGGGCGAGATATATAGACCCACGACGCGGCGGACGTCAAGAAGTAAATAACAACTATACTTTCCAATGTCTTGCCTTGTGTCCTCCTGGCTGATGCCATTTCCAATGCAATTGTCTATCCAGCACCAACCTACATTTGTTTTTCATTTTCATTAGCAACTATTTATTTCGTTTACTTGCGTACAGTTCGACAAGAATTTTCTGGGAACGCCATTAAGGACATTTTAAAGTTTGTCCTTTTTTCTGGCCAAAACGTGGTGATATAAGTAGGTAATAAACTCAAAATGCGAATGTCTCGCTTGCCTGAAAGCTGTTTTGGAGACAATTATGTTCTTGGTAGTTTTTGCACGGTCCACTGAAGGTTGAGGTTTGTGAAGTATAGTTTCAAGTTTTAAGTCTATGACACCTCAAAAACTAACCAGGTCTAAATTTACGTTCAAAGAACTGAGTTGACTGCAAATGAAGTCACTTATGTTGTCTGAAATGCCCAATTATAAAATTGAGGCTACTCGAATTGAATTTTTGTTGAATATAAGTTTTAAATTTGTTGAAAAACTTTACGTTTTTTAAAATACAAAATGAAATACTGGGAAGATAAAATATATAAAGAAATCCTTAAAAAATTAAAGCAAACTACTCGTATTGTTAAGGGGTTTAACAATTTACTAGTTGGCAATTTACTGAGGTACTTCAAAGCTTTAAAACATTCTTTTTAGTTTGCTAATTAGTTCATGTTTAATTGACTTTTATTAAAAATGACAATCTAAACCTGTCTAAAAAACAGTTGGTGAAAATAAACAAATTAAATACCCTTAAACTGACCTATTACCCGTGTTTTTTTGGCATTCTATAAATAGTATAGTAGACAATTTCCAAGAAAATTCATCGACAGGAGCCAGACTTTTTTATTTAAAAATTGGTACAACTGAAAATAGACCTGTCAGAATTATAAAAAAATTAAACGCAAACAGAAGAAAGTTGTTTGTAAATCAAAAGTTGAAATTAACTTCAGCAACAAAAAAAACTAACTTAAACTAATAAAATGGATAATTTTCAAGAAGAAATGGTAAGGAAACATCTGTAAATTGAGATGTTGGCAGTCGATTTCAAAGTTGTAACTAAACAATTTGACATAAAATAAAAACTTCAAGAAGGGGGTTTGTTCGTAGACTACTACATTAACAGGTGGTGTTGAAGTGAGCTTGAATTTCGCTTCAATTCTTTCAATTCTTGAAATGAGCTTGTTTCGACTCGATTCCGGTCGGAGATACATATTCTTGTATGGTGCTGAACTATTCAGTTCTTCATTGTTTAACACGAATCAAACTATCTCACTTGCACTTCATAAGAAACATGGAAACGCCATTTGAATTTTAGAAAGTGCTGTCAAACTTAATCATTTTTAAATCTTCTTGTGCGGTAAAAACACCAAAAAGATTTATTTAATCTAAACTGAGATAAATCTTTGGTGGCAACATAGGAAAAATTAATTATCTTTTCTATTGTTTTTTCACAGGAGGACCAGAGCTGCTCGCGAGCTCTACGAGCAGAAGAGAAGAGAGGAACACCGGCTTCTTAGATGGAACAAAAGAGAGCATGAGAAGTGCGCGATGGAGGAGATAGAGGGATGTTACAACAGCAATGAAGTTCGCAAATTTTACCAAAAGGAAAACAAAAAGTTCCCAAGGGTACCAGCCACGAACCGAAGCCTGTAAAGACGATCAGGGGAACATCGTAGTTGAACCGCAGTCGATGTTGAGAATATGGAAAGACAACTTCTCCAAATTATGTAACGGCGATGACAAACCGAATTCCGCTGTAAGGGAGAACCACTCAACCTAAGCGACGCAGATCAACAAACCTCGACGAAGTGAAGACAGTTATATCTTATGGAAGTCAAACAAAGCTGTTGGGGCTGACGGCTTCGCTGCCATACTATTCAAAGCAGCAGGCCATGAGATGACTTGGTAGGGAGCATGCACCAACTCATCTGCAAAATATGGTCGTTAGAAAGTCAGCCCAATCAGTGGAATCTCAGCATAGTTTGCCTGATACCTAAAAAAGGAGACTCTCTTATTTGCACCAACTACAGAGGCATCAGTCTCCTCAACATTGCTTATAAGAACCTCTCTTTCATATTGTGTGAACGTCTGAAGCCGTTCGTCAACAAACTGATTGGTCCTTATCAGTGTGGCTTCAGACCAGGAAAGTCCACTATCGACCAAATATTCACACCACCGCAGATCTTGGAAAAAACCCAAAAGCTTCAAATCGATACCCACAATCTCTTTATGGATTTCAAAGCCGCGTATGACAGCATTTATAGGGAAGAGCTCTACAGAGTAATGTCTAGTTTTGGCATCCCTGTCAAGCTTGTCCATTTGTGTAGAATGGCGATGCACGCGGCTCTATCAAGGTCGGAAAAGATCTTACCGATGCATTTGATATCAAAAAAGGTTTTAGACAAGGCGATGCACTGTCATGCGACTTCTTCAATATCGTACTGGAAAGAACTGTGCAAAACTCAACTGTCAACACTAGCGGCACAATCTTGCAAAGGTCCATTCAATTGCTCGGATACGCATATAATATTGACATAGTTGGAATATCAAAGCGTGATGTCAGTGGACCGTTGTCGAGCATTGCGACGGAAGCGAAGAAGATGGGTTTAGCGGTAAATGAGGGCAAGACCAAGCATATGCTGCCATCAAAAAAGGAAATTGAATAACGACGTTTTCGATAAAACGTCACCATGGACAGCTATAACTTTGAGGTAGTTAAGGGCTTAACTATTAACACAGACAACGACAGCAGCGCTGAAATCAAACGAAGAATAACCCTTGCAAATCGCTGCTTCTTTGGACTTAGAAGGCAATAGAAAAGTAAAGTTCTCTCTCGAGCATCTAAAATCACCATCTATAAGACACTCATCATCCCGGTTCTCATTTATGGAGCTGAGGCCTGGACCCTGTCAAAGAAAGATGAGAGCGTCTTAGGATGCTTCGAGAGAAAAGTTTTTCGGGTGATTTTTGGTCCCGTACGCATAGATGGAGAATGTAGGAGAAGATATAACGACGAACTGTACGGGCTGTACAGCGACACTGACCTAGTAAGCAGAATTAAAGTTCAACGGCTTAGATGGCTGGGTCATGTAGAGCGAAGGCACATCAACGCTCCAGCCCGGAATGTATTCGAATCCAATCATGAGGGACGGTGGACTCACGTGGGTGAACACATCAACCAACTTGGCGTGCGAAACTGGAGACAGCTAGCTAGGGACCGAGCTGGCTGGAGACGCATGTTGGTTGAGGCCCAGGTCCGCCCCGAATTGTAGCTACACCTTAAGAAGGTAAGTAAGTATTGTTTTCTATTGCAAAATAAGCCCATTTAGTTCATTTTCATTAACAAAACTAAATAATATCAACAGTAACAGATTGATTGTTTTTCCCAATGGAAAACACATCGAGATAAAAATACAATATCAATCGTACCAGCATTTGAGAACGAAATCACATAAGATCCCTTCGAGACTCGTACAAATGTCAAAAACCCATCCGTAGTAAGATTCTACTTAAAATTTTATCGCTAGTATTCATACTGCGGATATTGTTTTTGTTATTCGTGTATAATGCTACTATACAATTGATTGATTTTCCAACAAAAATCCCCACTGTTACCTGGACAATTCAATCCCCTGCTCTAATAAGAATAATTGTACAGGTGTCATATGGATTAAGGAAATCGCTTGCAGTCAAAGTAGCTATTCTGGGATTTTGACTTAAGCAAATTGTAAAGACAAAGAAGGTGTTAAAATCGTTTAAAATTAGGAAAATCATCTTTAGCCTTGATATATTGCTTAAAAATGGCTTTAGAATTTCCAAGTTTTACAGCTCTTGTTGAAAATAAATCAACCGAAAATGTCAAACTGAGTTTGTTCAAAATGCCGAATATCTCAACTAAATCAAATTCAACATTAATTTTTGTTTGCTTTTTGAAATTCTTTACATAAAAAATCGCTGTTTTGTATAGTTTTGTAAAATTATATAATATTTGCATATATTTATTATATAATAATGGAGTTCACTACGATTCCATTCGAATTCAATTTTTTATTCATCCAATACAATGCAGCTATACACCTCGATCGAAATTTACATTCAGATTCGATTCGATCCCTCAAACCACTCTTGTAACCTAAACAGAGTGTTAGTTCACCTTAATTCGAACTTCGAAGTGTTTCATTCAGCTACACAGTTCATCTTCTTTATCTTTGGTCTGTGGCAATTGACAGCAACAGTTAGTTTGTAAATTCTTGTTCTTCGTGCTTGCGATCGTCTCAAATTGAAAAAAAAATAATTAATTAAAATGTTTTCTTTTAATGTGCGTTCAAATAAATTCAAACAAAACGTTAAGAAAGTTATAAGGTTTAATTTTATTTAAAGTATTTTACTGTAAAATGTGAAATAGAATGCAATTCGTTGTCTTTTAATTTTCTTTCATCGTGTAGCTCATTCGGTCGTGTGGGTATTCGTGTTCGGTTCGGTTGTGTTCGTTGGTAATTTTGTATTGGCGGTTTATTTGAAAATTTGAATTCGGTCTGTTTAGTGATTATTTTTTCCATTGTGTAGTAAAATAGTGAAATAAAATATTATAAAAGTTAAAGTCTTAAGAAAAGAGAGCTTTTAAGATTGTAGTGATTGAAAGTTAATTTATTTAAATTTTAATTTCGCGTCTCGCAAACGGATTCGGTAGTAAATTTCTGATGTCTGTTGGTTGACGGTATTTAAAAATAATTTCTTTAAAGGAGTAAGTAATTTTATTTCTCATTAAAATTTGTTTAACAAAAGTGTTTAATAAAAATAACAGTTTTCTGTTTTTGAACTCCTTTATGAACTCCAAAATTTCAGAACTGTGATATAGGAATAATTCCCTTTCTATTGTTGTGTCGATCTTTGAAAAAGACCAATTTTACAGCAAGTTTAGCCAAACATCCATGTTCAAACTTTAAATGCGAATACCTCGATTAAAACGCGTCCTAGAGGGCAGTTTTTGGAGTCCATTATTTCTTGATCTAGACCACCTAGATGGCTGAAATTTTAGAACTGTGATCTAGGAATCATTCCTTTTCCATTTCTGTGCCTTTCTTTGAAAAAGACCAATTTTACAAACAAGTTTTGGGCAAAAATCCATGTTCAAACTGAATTCGAATATCTCGTTTAAAACGCGTCCTAGATGTTCAAAAGTTGGAACCTACAGGGCAATTTTTGAACTCCATTATTTCTTGATCTAGACCACCTAGATACCTGAAATTTAAGAACTGTGATCTGGGAATCATTCCCTTTCCATTGACGTGCCTATCTTTAAAAAAGACCAATTTTACAAATAAGTTTTGGACAAAAATCCATGTTCTAACTCAAAATGCGTATATTTCGCTTAAAACGCGTCCTAGATGGTCAAAAGTAATAGAGGGCAATTTTTAAATTCCATTTTTTCTTGATCTACACTACGTGGAGGGCTAACAGAAGAGCCGAGTTGAGTTGAGTTGAGTAGAGCCAAATTGGAAGCAAAGCGAGTGGGTGACGGTGACGGCAAAGGGTGGCGGACAGTTAGGCGGTTGATGGTTGGTGTGGCATGACCTAGCACATGGATGTTGCAATCGAGAGGGTCGTCTACTAGGTATCATCTATATGTAGCGATGTATTACAAGGCAGTGTTTTTGGTTGAAGATAGGCTGGCAGTAGTTGTAATACTCAAAGTAGAAGTAGTCCTTGTGCAGAGATTGAACAAGGTTGGCGTGTGGATTGAATTGAGGGGGTGCGCATGGTGCATGGTGCACGGTGCAGAGTGTGAAGTGACGGGTATTGGGCTGGGGGCAGCAGTAGCAGCAGCACAACGTTCTGTCAGATATTTTATTATGGCATACAAGTTTACTACGGCAGTACACGATGGTCGGTTTGGTAATGGTAACGGTAACAGTGCGGTGCTGTGCAAATGAAGGACGTTTTGTTTCCTGTTTGCAGTTGAAAATGATGGGCAGAGAAGAAATAGGATAAGGGGACTGGAGTTGGAACAGGAGGAGGAGTATACTATTCAGACGATGCACATATTTTGCAAGCCTATTATGTTATGGGGGTGGAACGGCTTGTTGGTTGTTGAAGAGCATAGTGTAGGAGGGTAGATATATATATTTAGTGTTTTTGTTGTTGTACAGTTGTAGTATGTATAGAAGAGTCTAGTTGCTGGCTGATTATGTTGATGCGGTGTTGCAATCCTTTTTATCGTTGCGTGAAATATGCAGATAGTCGCGTTGTAAGCTTGTTGTTTGGGTGAAGGTATGTGTATGTATGTAGTTTGGGTATGGGGCTGTGCATAATTAAGGAAGGGTGTTTTTTTCAACCTCAATGTGTTTTTTTGTTGTTGTTATTTAGAGGAAAGCTGTTTTTTTGGAAGCTAATAGGAAGTTGTAGTTAAAACGTTTTGGGTTTATTGTAGAGAGAAAATATTGATATTGTTGTGTTAATATGGGTATATATGTAAATTCGATGACATCTGGGTGATTTTTAATTGTATCAGGATATAGTTTGGTGGTAAGGGTCAATGTTAATTAAATTTTCCAAATTAATATAATTTAGAACTGTGCTTGAATCATCTTTAACAAAAATCTAACATTCATAGATTTTTTATCAACTCAGTAATTGACACATTTAAAGTGCTACTAGCATCCAAGTAAACAACATTTTCTCTTTAAAGACCAATTAAACAATTCTATGGAGAAAATTCGAAATAGAAAATAAGAAAGTTTTATATACAACAATAAAAGTAAATATTATTGATTTTAAAACACAACTGTAGAAGCTTTAAATGAAAATTGTAAAACTTTAAAACAGAATTGTTCAACAAAATGATTCATCGGCTTTTTACTGTGCCATGGATATTAGTGATCCAATTTTCAATTTGAATTTGATCCGCTGAATTTGAGCTACTAACTGTGTTATGTTTACCTTTAGGGCATAGGCCGGCGACATCAAGAAACCCCTTGGCCAATTTACATCACCCCTGCGGGAGATAACCTTACCCTTAAATCGTTCATGCAAAATGTCCATCGTGGTGTTTGCTGTGTGGCACGTAGTGCCGTCCATCTGGTACCACAAGTCGTCTAGGTTCATTTGATTCAATTTGGGTCATAAGCAATTAGTTATCATCGTTATGTAGGGCTGGCTGTTGACGGTGAAAAAAAGTACGGACCAATTACACCTAGTTACCAAACGGTAACTTTTTGAGCACACATTACAACCTGGTGAACCTCGAGTCAGTTGGTGTCGTCCCATATATGGCAATATATTAGCGCAGCCATTCATCCAAAAATGAGCCTTTTTACTAAAGATGATTTTTCGGCCAAAATTGGGGTCCTCTTTCGAACGATTTGGCAGCGAACAAACGGCGTTGTCTATGGTCATGAGCTTTGAGCTCATGAGTCCAAGTTAAGGCAAAATTCACCAAGCTGAAGTCTGCGAAAGGCTGATGTCTTGTGCACGGGGAGGAATACAATGCCTCGGGTTTATGCTGTACACTTTTACGGACCTTGGCGATATTCTCAGGATCTTGAGTTCCTTGAACGTAAGGTTTTCGGCTGATTGTTTACTGAACCGGTTGTCTTAAATTTGGCCACCAAACTTTGAATAGTTGACAGTGAAGAGGGTCACCACGTCTACCGTAAAATTTCGATGGTAAAGTTTTATCATTCGAAAGTGATTTGGCATAAATAACTGAATCATAAACAAAAGATTTGACAGATGTCACCAAAACAAAATAGAATTCACGGGGTGCCAAAATATTCGCACGCCAATTGAAAAACCCTTCATTATAAGCCTCTTTTTCACTGGATTTTTTTAATGACAGACAAGGAAAAGTATTATTAAATTTTGAGATTTTCAAAAACGAATACCATACATTTCAAAAAAAACCCTAAACATGATGAAGTTTGCTGGAGAACATTTGACAAAAAAAGTTTTCATTATGGACAAACATTTTATGGAGTCATAAATCCAAAATAAGCATATTTGGTTCAGGTGACCAATGTCATGTGTGACATCGATTTAACCTGGAGCTACATCGCAAGTAAAAAATCAAGGCAATCAAGCATGAGAGAACGGAAATGTGGCAACGTTAACAACCGCGAAAACCTTAAGAGTTATAGAAAATACTAGAAAAGAACACTGGTTTGACGAAGAATGTCTAAAATCTCGTTTAAACGTCATTTGCGAATTTTCCGTAACTCCACCCAAAAATTATTTTTTATTTATTTTGTATTTAAGGGTTTTTATATAGAGGTCACTAAGAAGTTTAAAGAGCTTTGTAAGACTAAAACTGTTATACGCTGAAAAGCAAGCAGTTCGATTAGCATCTTGTAAAAATTCCGCTGATATTTGGAAACTGCTGAATGGTAAACGGTTTACTATCCGCACAAAACTGTCTTCAAAGGATCTTTTAAATCCTGTAATAACGTCGACAAAGTGGCAATTCGCAGCACCTGGATTCGTAGTCTACTCTCTGGGCTGTACATTTACATTTAGCGAGCTGGAAGAAACGCTGGAGAAGCATAAAGATGAATGGTATTCCAGTGGATTTTTTTAAGTATGAGGCAGTCATACTAACAGAGCACCTTTTACAACTTTTTAAAACAAATTTGGAGGGAGAATTGTTTCCAGATGAAATCAAGATGCTATAACATTTCCAATCCACAAGAAAGAATCGATATTTGATGCAGCTAACTATAGAGGGATTTCCTTTTTAAATGAATCTTACAAGATATTTACAACGATGATGCATAAGCGTCTTGTAAGTTGGATTGAGGCCTGGAGGGTGTTCTAGGCTGGATTAAGACCATCAGGATATTTGTTTTAATTGATTTTAAAGCAGCTTTTGATACAATTGATCGAGGTGCACTATTTATAAGCTGTATATTCTTGGGATATCATTGAAGTTTGATCGCGCTCTTGAGAACTTATATAGAGGAACAAGAGCGGCTATATGGACAGGTGAAGAACTCTCAGCCTGGTTTGAAACCTCATCGGTAGTAAGACAAGGTTGTACATTAGCCCTACTTTGTTTGCTCTATTCATAGATGACTTTTTAGACCACCTGCCGGTTGAAGTAGTTTTCGCAGGGATGCGGATTTAGGTACGTCTGTTCGCAGACTATATAGCCATGTTTGCGCATTCACCGGAAATTATTGAATGTGTGAAGTAGCTGAGCGCATACTTTTATATGGATCGCAGGTACGGGGATGTAAAAAGTACAATTCGGTTGAAAAACTCCTAGCGCACTTTATAAAAAGAATATATTTCATTTGCCGATAAATACGCCAAACTACTTTATAATGCTGGAAAAAGGTCTCTCTCCTTTGTTTACTAAAACATTGAACTTGCAAGTAGACTTCTTGCTTAACATTTTTAAAATGAATGATTTACGAAAAATGAAAAGAGCAGCCATAAAAGTGATACAAGATCAAAATAGTTAGTATCGAAAGTGGCAAGATCTTGCTCAGGAATGTCAAATTAATATTAATGTACCCATCGAGGATTTAACAACTACTAAAAACATCTTGTATAAAGTTATTTCAAAGGCTGATGAGAAATGTAGAGCTGAATATATTGCTGATGCGTCTAGTTCCTTGTACAGAACAACTTACTTACACAAGTTGGCGCAACAGTCTGGGGCGGACCTGACCTTAACCAACATGCATCTCTAGCCAGCTCGGTCCCTAGCTAGCTATCCCCAGTTTCGACCGCCAAGTT
>NW_026605418.1:0-9348 GCF_945859685.1 Eupeodes corollae
CAAACTAACCACCGCACCGATTTGAAATGCGTTTTGTCAGAGAACATGATTTTAACTCCCAAAATCGTTCAGCCTTAAGTTCTGGTAGCTCTAGTGCTGTTTTAAAATTATACTGTACATTTATGTAGAGTTTTTATAAATTACAATAATAATAATAATACTCTTAAGATCGTTGTTTGATTTATACACCTTAGTAGGAATAATCTTGATCTATGTCCAGAATTCGTGAGCGGATCGAAGTACTGTTTTTCAGAATTCTGTATGATCAAAATTCTTGATGTTTGATAATTTTTTTGGGCGTGTTTTATATTGTGTTCAGCTTGCCTGAAAAAAAGAGACCCTCTAAACTGCACCAACTATAGAGGAATCAGTCTACTTAACATCGCATACAAAATCTTCTCTCCCGTAATATGTGAACGTCTTAAGCCCATCTACAACAACCTGATAGGTCCTTACCAGTGTGGTTTTAGACCAGGAAAGGCCACAGTTGATCAAATATTCACATTACAGCAGATCCTGGAAAAAAACTCAAGAACACCAAATCGACACCCCATCATCTTTTCATCTATTCATATTCATATTCATATCCTATCCAAATTTCACAATGGACATCCTATGTTCTAAGTGTAAAATCTTAACTTCCGAAATTAATTCAATTAACTGTGGTTGTTGCCACTCGGTTTTTCATTTAAATTGTGCTAAACTGAGTGAATTCCATCATTCCGCGCTAAAATCAAATGAAAACTTGTTTTGGAGGTGCAATACGTGCAAAAACATTCCTTTATATAATTACATATCGAAAATCAATGATTTTTATTGTTTCTTTGCTGACCATAAGCTTGAAGGCAACTACAGGGACGAGTTTAATAGAGCCATGTCTAGTTTTGGCATCCCTACCAAACTTGTCCGTTTGTGCAAGAAAAAGGTTGGAAACATCTTAACAGAGCCTTTCGATGTGAAAAAATGTTTTAGATTAAAAATGTCATGCGATTTTTTTAGTATCGTGCTCGAAAAAATAGTGCAGAGCTTACACGTCAACACTAGAGGCACTATCATTCCAAATTCTGTCCAATTAGTAGCTTATGCTGATAACATTGACATAATCGGAAGAATTCAGCGTGATGTCAATGGGGCTTTTGTGAGTATTGAGGCAAAGGCTGCAAAAATGGGCTTAACGGTTAATGAGGGCAAAAAACTGTACATGCTGTCGTCAAGAAAAGACATACAACACCGACGTCTTAGTCAAAACGTCTCATCATCGACAGACGTAATTTTGAGGTAGTCAAGGACTACGCAGAAAAACAACACGAGCGATGGGATCAAACCGAAGAATAACTCTGGATAACCGCTGTTTCTTTGGACTAAGAAAGCAATTGAGTGGTAAAGTCCTCTCTCGAGGTACCAAAGTGTTGCTATATAAGACCCTTATCATCCCGTCCTGCTATACGGTTGAGAAGCATCGACTATGACAAAAGCGGATGAAAGCACCTTGCGTCGCTTCGAGAGAAAAGTTCTTCGTGTGATCTACGGTCCCGTAGGCTTCGAAGGGGAGTGGAGGAGAAGATGAACGACGAGCTGTACGGGCTGTACAGCGAAGTAGACTTAGTCACATGGGTAAAAGTCCAACGACGAAGATGGCTGGGTCAGCATTTGGAATCCAATGAGCGATGAAGGTGCTTGCTATCTTTAAGTAGTTTGCATATAAGCTCGTTAATAGCTATCATAGCCGGAAACTGTTTAATAGAACAGCATTCCAAGTATTCTCAAATGACTTTTGCAGATGATGTATGGACGAGGGAGAGGAGGAAACGGCTCTTCACCTTCTCTGGACATGCCCTCCAGCTCAAAAACGCAAGAATTATTATCTAGGAGAATTCTTCCTAGGAGGAAGCCTTAAGATTCATGTGGTCACACAATGGGCCATTAAACTGGCCTAAGTGTGTCCTATTTCTGCATGGACTATTGGGTTGAAATCAATGTAAGGCTTTAAAGAGTCTGTTTTAGTTTCTAGTAGGCCAAGGTCGATATTGTTTTACTATATTACTATGACGAAAATCCATTTTCCTATTATTGGACTGTGTTAGACGGGGTGCAGTTTTGGTCGACAATTCTTTCAAGAGCGTCTATGTCAATACTGGCCTTACAAAAGCATCCGCTGAATGGTTTAGTGGCTTTCTTTTTTTCTGTTTTTTTTTCTGTTTAATTTGCTATCAATTATTAGTCTAAGATATTTTTGCGTTACGCTTTTTAATACCTTATTGTAAAAGTTCACAATATGTAGGCACAGATTTCCCCGTAGGCTAGTAAGTTTTTTTTGTATGAAATCTGTGTTAAGATACTTTAAAGGACTTGTACAGAAAAGTCCCCTATAAGAGGGTCTATCTCCCCCGTTTAGGCGGGAGGGGCAATTTAAAAAAAATACTATCGTGTGATTTTTTTGAGGTTAGGATTTTCATGCATTAGTATTTGACAGATCACGCGGGATTTCAGACATGGTGTCAAAGAAAAAGATGCTCAGTATTCTTTGACATTTCATCATGAATAGACTTATTAACGAGCAACGCTTGCAAATCATTGAATTTTTATTACCAAAATCAGTGTTCGGTTCGAAATGTGTTTCGCGCTTTACGTCCGATTTATGGTCTACATAATCGATCAAGTGAGCAAACAATTAATGCGATTGTGACTTTATTGGACATTAAACCAACCACACGAATGCGTACAGTGCGTACAGAAGCGAATATTGCGTCTGTTTCTGAGAGTGTTGCTGAAGACCGTGAAATGTCGATTCGTCGCCGTTCGCAGCAATTGGGTTTGTGTTATTCGACCACATGGAAGATTTTACGCAAAGATCTTGGTGTAAAAACCGTATAAAATACAGCTCGTGCAAGAACTGAAGCCGAACGATCTGCCACAACGTCGAATTTTCAGTGAATGGGCCCTAGAAAAGTTGGCAGAAAATCCGCTTTTTTATCGACAAATTTTGTTCAGCGATGAGGCTCATTTCTGGTTGAATGGCTACGTAAATAAGCAAAATTGCCGCATTTGGAGTGAAGAGCAACTAGAAGCCGTTCAAGAACTGCCCATGCATCCCGAAAAATGCACTGTTTTGGTGTGGTTTGTACGCTGGTGGAATCATAGGACCGTATTTTTTCAAAGATGCTGTTGGACGCAACGTTACGGTGAATGGCGATCGCTATCGTTCAATGCTAACAAACTTTTTGTTGCCAAAAAATGGAAGAACAGAACTTGGTTGACATGTGCCACACAGCTCGCGATTCTATGGCCATTTTGAGGGAAAACTTCGGAGAACAATTCATCTCAAGGAATGGACCGGTAAGTTGGCCACCAAGATCATGCGATTTGACGCCTTAGACTATTTTTTGTGGGGCTACGTCAAGTCTAAAGTCTACACAAATAAGCCAGCAACTATTCCAGCTTTAAAAGACAACATTTCCGAAGAAATTCGGGCTATTCCGGCCGAAATGCTCGAAAAAGTTACCCAAAAGTGGACTTTCCGAATGGACCACCTAAGACGCAGCCGCGGTCAACATTTAAATGAAATTATCTTTAAAAAGTAAATATCATGGACCAATCTAACGTTTCAAATAAAGAATCGATGAGATTTTGCAAATTTTATGCGCTTTTTTTTTAAAAAAAGTTCTCAAGCTCTTAAAAAATCACCGTTTATTTAAAATGGAAACAAATAGTAAAAAAATAACGACTAACGATTAAGTGCAATACATTTTTTTAAAGCCAACATTCTGTTCTAGATGGCTCAAAACAGGTTCTTCGGATTAGTTGAATTTCATGGCTTTTGTAATGCCTCTGAGGTCGCATATGGCGCTATGATTTATGTAAAAGCTATATGTATGTATATCCTACTGGAAATAGTAGATGTCAACTTTTGTGCGCAACAACTAAAGTAGGCCCAGTTATTACAATTTAACTTCCATGACTGGAACTCAGTTATGCTGTTTTACTCTCTAAACTTATAAAAAACGTATTAGGCATTTTACAGACTCATCAATAGTTCTCGCATGGTTGGAAAAACCACCACATTCTTGGCAAACTCATTAACGTAGGAGATATTTCGTGGAAACACGTTTTATCAGCCGACAATCCGTCTGATTAAGCAATTAGGGGAATGTCTTCTGGGGAACTTCTTGACAATGGCTTTTGGTGTCATGATACGGTTTGGCTACGTACTAACCACCTACCGAACCCCTCTTCTATGCCAATAGATGTCAACGAAGATGATCTTGAGTCTAAGCTTATAAAATCATATCAAATTTCTCTAAACAATCCTAAAGATATCCTTCCAACATTTTCATCTTTTCTAAAAGCAATCAGTGTAATATCATAATATTAGGTTTTATACCCACTCGTTCCCACGGTTCAGGGTTAAACCAAATCAAGAGGCTTATTTTCCGACAGAATATAAACATTTAAAATGAAATCAAGCCAACTTCAACAACAACGATGAATCCAGTTCTCGATTTAAAGGGAATTATAAGAGTAAATGGTCGACTTGTAAATTCAAGCTTTTCGTGCGCTGCGAGGTATCCAAATATATTAGCGTACAATTCCTTTTTTACCAAACTTCTTTTGAATTTTATGCGTGAGATAACT
This sequence comes from Eupeodes corollae, assembly GCF_945859685.1. Taxonomy (NCBI): domain Eukaryota; kingdom Metazoa; phylum Arthropoda; class Insecta; order Diptera; family Syrphidae; genus Eupeodes; species Eupeodes corollae. The sequence continues at coordinate 4,633 of NW_026605418.1, forward strand.
CTGCATGGAGGCAACCATATAATGTTTGTTTTGCTTCGTCAAGAATATTGAGCTTAAGAATTTTATTAAAACTTGCAAAAATAAATGCAAAATCTGTGTTATTAATAAAAAACAGCAACACACTCAACTTATGGCAGCTAAGTAAGAATTTTTAAAACCATTTTACAAAGTTGGAAGGCTTTTGAACACTTGGAAGGAATTACAAATTTATCAACAGTTTCATTTTCTAGATTTGTTGGAAGTGGGGGTCTTTCTAGTGATATTTATTCTGACAACGGAACAAACTTAATTAAAGCTAAACGAGATCTTAAAGGGGATTTTGAAACCATTCTAAAAGAATCATCTTCAAAATTTTGTAATTCTTACAACAATTGGGCATCTTGGCGGTTTATTGGAGGCTGGTGTTGAAAGCTTTAAAATCCATTTTAAAATGGTTGCTACTTTTTGCAAGTACACCATTAATATTATTTTATTTACATATTTTTCAGTTATATTACTGCAAGGCGGGTGGCAATGCTTAATCAAAAAAAAACTGCCTTATCTTATCAGTTCTAAAAATTATATGTTATCAGCTTATGATTTAATATTTGTAAGTGAGTTTCTTTTATTGAAATAATTGATTTTTTAATAAAAGAATATTTGTTTCTTAAGGTCCAAAAGTGTCAGTTTTTTTTATTTTTGAAATCCAGTGTCCGATTTTTTTCCGAAATATTGTGAAAATGTTGCAGTTCAAAGATCCAAGAGCAATATTTTCCGTTTCCGAAAGTGAGCTATGAAGAGCCGATCGTTGTTGGGGTAACTTATCAGTCCGTTTATTTTCATCAAATCCTGGAACCCAAATAAGAGTGACTCGGAGGTTGATGTTGAGGATGGATTGTTGGATCAGTATAGAGGATGTTGATACCGAATTGATAGCCATAAAAGCCGCCTACATGTCAGTATATAGCGTTGTTTTTTGTTTTGGTTTGAAATTGATTTATGTATATTGCATGCTTCTCAAAATGCATCTAATTCCGCTTGACTTAGACATTTAAGGACTCATAGAAGATTCCCGGCCCAACCCCACACTCCATCTTTGACCCGTCATGAAAGATAGTGGTATCAAAGTCTTTCATAACCATACCATCCGCCCAATCCAAAATTAAAATGAGGTTTAATTCAGTTGTTGTCTTTCTAAAAATATCCGCTGGAATTAGTTTGATAGTGTACAGACACATTTCGTGAAATCAGATCTGCAAAAGCAGCCATGATAGATTTTAAATTTTAGCTTCCGTTGTGGGAATCAAAATTGGTGTTTTTCAATGATAGTGACAGTTTTGGCCAAATATTTCATTGATCATCCAAACGAACAAGCGAAACGAGTTGATTCCGAAAAGACAAAGCATATAAACATTTCTATGCCAAATGCAATCCATCAATATAAAATTACGATAGGTGAAGTTCACTTATTTCGTATAGCCACTAGCAACTACCGAAAAAGAAAGCTTTCCCGGTGTAGAAAATACCACTTTGCCACTTATGCATGGAAAATAAGTTGCGTCTGCAGTAAATTTTCCAAAGAACTGAATGTTTCGACAATAGACTTTAAATCGTCAATTCTTTGGTAAGATCGAAAGCAAGCTGCAGAAAACCTATTCAAAAGAAATTAAACCCTAACGAGGTGGTTTGTTTCTATGACATGAAAAACACTGTCATCAAAATGGTAAAACGTCTTCGCTGTCGGAAGTGTTCGATTTAAAACATCTGTAAACAGTGGAATGTAGCGCTTGCAATACAAAAATATTTTATGAACACACATAGCACACATACAATGTTAACAATTATATTCATAATTTTTTATTAATTTGGTTTTCTTCTTCAATACGCTTTTTCAAACAAATATTTAAATAAAATTAATATAAACTCCTAATTATTCCTCAAAGATTTTGCTACTGAATATGGGGACCCAAGTTCTCAAGGGACTGCTGCGTCACCTTATTTTTTTATTATTTTTCAAAGCTTTTTCATTTTTTTCTTCTTTTTGCAGATTGTCTCTAATAGTCAGTGTTCCAAATTTCTAGTTCCTAATACGTCTCGAACTCGTAGCCACCAGAAATGGGTAAAGAATCCATAACATACATAAATACAGAAGAAGTTTTTACTTGAGGAAAAAAATCTGAAAAAAAGTGGATACAAATTTAGTTTTCATTTCACTTCATTTAATAATAACTTTATTTCAAGTATGATTTACAAATATTTTAACACTATACGAGTACGTAATTTTGCTATCAAGCGGTTTAGATGAGACGAATTACAACAGCGAATAAGCGAACTGAAGCGAACTTACAATGGGCTTTCGTATTCGAGTTGAACGTCTTGGTGTGACAGGTGCAAGGTTCGGATTACGAATCATCAAGGCGGCAGGATCAGGACTTCGACTTGCACTGGATGAGTTAGGTTCTTGACTTTGATTATCTCTGAAAAATTCAAAATTATTTGTTAGTAATGGAAACTTACCTTTTTGAATTTTGGACTTGAGCTAAAATTCTAGCTGTATTAAAACTTTCTAGACTAATATCATCTTGTCTGGGTCTTAGTTGGTTTTATTGGCGTTTCGAAAGTCATTTGGCGGTGCGAACTATAAGTATGTTATGAAACAAAGTTTCAAAATCATAGTTCCTTCATAACATTTCGGACTCTTGGCAAAATTGCGAACGTAAACTGATTGGTTTATTGTAAACTTCGGACATGATGAACTTCGGTGTTGTCCTGAACGTCATCAAATATTTTGAAACGGCAGTATCGATACACTTCTCCTATTTGCAGACTTTACTCATGTTCGTTTTAAATGTACGAACAAAACGACCTCCGTTTGATGATGGATGGAATGGCACAGTTCTTAAATGTTGTATTCCGTTGGAATTACCAAAATAGTGGAACTCCTTCGATGAAAATTGTGTACCATTGTTGCTTACGATTACTTTCGGTAATCCTTCCAGTGCGAAAATTCTTGTAAATGCTTTGATTGTAGTTGTTGACGTGGTGTTTTTAATAGATATAGCAAACGGGAACTTGGAAAGTGCGTCTACGCAAATTAACCACAGTTTTCTGGTTGCGACCAGGTGTGAAATCCTTTAGGAAGATCGACTGCGAATGTTTGGCAAACTGTGCAGCCTTTAACATTTGACTCTATGCTTTCATCGATTTTAGGGCCACCAACAGTAACGACGTTGCTTCGTGCGAACAATGCCCCAGTGACCTTCATGCAGCATTTTAAGGATTTCTTTCTCGAAGTTTATGAGGAATCACAACGCGATTGTAGTCACTTTGCAATAAAATAACTTTTTTTGCGTCGTGAGCGAAAATCTTCGATTAAAGTAATGCGCTAAAGGTTTTTCACATGCAGGCAAAGTTTCTGGCTATCCTTTATTTATATACTGCTTAATTTTGTATAAAACCGCATCTTTGAGCGTTTCTTCAGCTTCATCGTAGGTGTTTATAGAAAAATCATTTATTTTTTCATCAAATTCAGAAGAGATTTCCTGGCAAGTTTCTTCTAAGGCATCAAACTCTGCGGATCTGGTCCCACGGATAGTCGTGAAAGTGGGTCTGCGTTCGCATGTTTGTTTGACGGTTTATAGCGGATTTAATTATGTAAAACTCATAAGAGTTAGAGCCCAACGTGTTAAACGACCAGTTGTTGGAAGCTTTTTGTTGGGATGAAGCAAAAAAATCAAGGGCTTGTCGTCGGTGTATAAAATTTTGTAACGCCAAAAATAATTGAGAAAACCTCTTTCTCGATAGTTGCGGGCGTAAAATGAGCCATTGAAACAAAATATCTTGTTTTCTAAGTTAATTCACTAAGGCAGCTATTTGGGAGACATTTTTAATAAAACGGTTATAATAGTTCATCTTACCCATGAATGACTGCAGCTCCTTAAAATTTGTTGAACGAGGCAATATTTTAAATGGCTTCTATTTTGCTTTCACCTGGACGTACACCTTTGGCGCTGACAATTTCACCCAACGGATCCGTTCATTACACAAAACATTTGTTCTCTAGAGAGGACACTATGTTGTTTCGGACAAATAGCTATGAAATGGTAAATGTCGTCATGCTCAATTTTGTTACTTTAGCTTCTTTGCTATTATGCTGAACATGTTAATTGAATCTAACGTCAGACATCAACACTCTCAGGTATTTGAATTCCTGTACTATTTCAATAGGTCAGTTCTTAAGCAACCACCTTTCTTCACTCAACCTTCTACAGCTCCGTGCCTCAAATACCATTTTCTTCGTTTTCTCTGAGTTTATTTTAAGGTCTCAGATATTGCAGTACGTTTGGAACCTATTGATTTGTAGCTGGAGAGAAGATGGGTTATCCGCTAGCATAACCAAGTCATCCGCATAAAGAAGTACTTTTATACGAATATCAGAAAAACAAACTTCACCGAGTAAATTATCTGAAATATCATAAATATAAAGGGCAAACAAGATTGGGCAGAGGATACATCGTTGGGGAACACCTGCAGTCATTTGAAAACAATTTGATATATCGGCCCTATCCCAAACTGTCGCATTTGTTTAACATACAAAAGTTTCGTAGTAATTTGGAATTTTGCCGATATACCAAGTGAGGAAATTTTGTAAATGAGAGCTTGTCGATTGACGGCATCCAATACAGCTTTTAAGTCGATAAAGCAAGCATACATCTTCTTTTTCTTTTGGATACATTT
>NW_026605419.1:0-63600 GCF_945859685.1 Eupeodes corollae
AGTCATTTTGGAGCATCCTGAAGGATTTTTGATGTTCTAGACGAAAATCAAATCACACCCAAAACCATTACCTGATCCTTCCCAACCCCCCAAAAATCGATCAAGACTTCAAAATAGATACTTGACATGTACTAGAAAAAGATACTCCTAATCAAGATCTATCATTATAGATATAGATGAGTCATTTTGGAGCATCCTGAAGGATTTTTGATGTTCTAGACGAAAATCAAATCACACCCAAAACCATCACCTGATCCTTCCCAACCCCCAAAATCGATCAAGACTTCAAAATAGATACTTGACATGTACTAGAAAAAGATACTCCTAATCAAGATCTATCATTATAGATATAGATGAGTCATTTTGGAGCATCCTGAAGGATTTTTGATGTTCTAGACGAAAATCAAATCACACCCAAAACCATCACCTGATCCTTCCCAACCCCCAAAATCGATCAAGACTTCAAAATAGATACTTGACATGTACTAGAAAAAGATACTCCTAATCAAGATCTATCATTATAGATATAGATGAGTCATTTTGGAGCGTCCTGAAGGATTTTTGATGTTCTAGACGAAAATCAAATCACACCCAAAACCATCACCTGATCCTTCCCAACCCCCAAAATCGATCAAGACTTCAAAATAGATACTTGACATGTACTAGAAAAAGATACTCCTAATCAAGATCTATCATTATAGATATAGATGAGTCATTTTGGAGCATCCTGAAGGATTTTTTGATGTTCTAGACGAAAATCAAATCACACCCAAAACCATCACCTGATCCTTCCCAACCCCCAAAATCGATCAAGACTTCAAAATAGATACTTGACATGTACTAGAAAAAGATACTCCTAATCAAGATCTATCATTATAGATATAGATGAGTCATTTTGGAGCATCCTGAAGGATTTTTGATGTTCTAGGATTTTTGATGTTCTAGACACCCAAAACCATCACCTGATCCTTCCCAACCCCCAAAAATCGATCAAGACTTCAAAATAGATACTTGACATGTACTAGAAAAAAGATACTCCTAATCAAGATCTATCATTATAGATATAGATGAGTCATTTTGTAGCATCCTGAAGGATTTTTGATGTTCTAGACGAAAATCAAATCACACCCAAAACCATCACCTGATCCTTCCCAACCCCCAAAATCGATCAAGACTTCAAAATAGATACTTAACATGTACTAGAAAAAGATACTCCTAATCAAGATCTATCATTATAGATATAGATGAGTCATTTTGGAGCATCCTGAAGGATTTTTGATGTTCTAGACGAAAATCAAATCACACCCAAAACCATCACCTGATCCTTCCCAACCCCCAAAATCGATCAAGACTTCAAAATAGATACTTGACATGTACTAGAAAAAGATACTCCTAATCAAGATCTATCATTATAGATATAGATGAGTCATTTTGGAGCATCCTGAAGGATTTTTGATGTTCTAGACGAAAATCAAATCACACCCAAAACCATCACCTGATCCTTCCCAACCCCCAAAATCGATCAAGACTTCAAAATAGATACTTGACATGTACTAGAAAAAGATACTCCTAATCAAGATCTATCATTATAGATATAGATGAGTCATTTTGGAGCATCCTGAAGGATTTTTGATGTTCTAGACGAAAATCAAATCACACCCAAAACCATCACCTGATCCTTCCCAACCCCCAAAATCGATCAAGACTTCAAAATAGATACTTGACATGTACTAGAAAAAGATACTCCTAATCAAGATCTATCATTATAGATATAGATGAGTCATTTTGGAGCATCCTGAAGGATTTTTGATGTTCTAGACGAAAATCAAATCACACCCAAAACCATCACCTGATCCTTCCCAACCCCCAAAATCGATCAAGACTTCAAAATAGATACTTGACATGTACTAGAAAAAGATACTCCTAATCAAGATCTATCATTATAGATATAGATGAGTCATTTTGGAGCATCCTGAAGGATTTTTGATGTTCTAGACGAAAATCAAATCACACCCAAAACCATCACCTGATCCTTCCCAACCCCCAAAATCGATCAAGACTTCAAAATAGATACTTGACATGTACTAGAAAAAGATACTCCTAATCAAGATCTATCATTATAGATATAGATGAGTCATTTTTGGAGCATCCTGAAGGATTTTTGATGTTCTAGACGAAAATCAAATCACACCCAAAACCATCACCTGATCCTTCCCAACCCCCAAAATCGATCAAGACTTCAAAATAGATACTTGACATGTACTAGAAAAAGATACTCCTAATCAAGATCTATCATTATAGATATAGATGAGTCATTTTGGAGCATCCTGAAGGATTTTTCGATGTTCTAGACGAAAATCAAATCACACCCAAAACCATCACCTGATCCTTTCCAACCCCCAAAATCGATCAAGACTTCAAAATAGATACTTGACATGTACTAGAAAAAGATACTCCTAATCAAGATCTATCATTATAGATATAGATGAGTCATTTTGGAGCATCCTGAAGGATTTTTGATGTTCTAGACGAAAATCAAATCACACCCAAAACCATCACCTGATCCTTCCCAACCCCCAAAATCGATCAAGACTTCAAAATAGATACTTGACATGTACTAGAAAAAGATACTCCTAATCAAGATCTATCATTATAGATATAGATGAGTCATTTTGGAGCATCCTGAAGGATTTTTCGATGTTCTAGACGAAAATCAAATCACACCCAAAACCATCACCTGATCCTTCCCAACCCCCAAAATCGATCAAGACTTCAAAATAGATACTTGACATGTACTAGAAAAAGATACTCCTAATCAAGATCTATCATTATAGATATAGATGAGTCATTTTGGAGCATCCTGAAGGATTTTTGATGTTCTAGACGAAAATCAAATCACACCCAAAACCATCACCTGATCCTTCCCAACCCCCAAAATCGATCAAGACTTCAAAAATAGATACTTGACATGTACTAGAAAAAGATACTCCTAATCAAGATCTATCATTATAGATATAGATGAGTCATTTTGGAGCATCCTGAAGGATTTTTTGATGTTCTAGACGAAAATGAAATCACACCCAAAACCATCACCTGATCCTTCCCAACCCCCAAAATCGATCAAGACTTCAAAATAGATACTTGACATGTACTAGAAAAAGATACTCCTAATCAAGATCTATCATTATAGATATAGATGAGTCATTTTGGGAGCATCCTGAAGGATTTTTGATGTTCTAGACGAAAATCAAATCACACCCAAAACCATCACCTGATCCTTCCCAACCCCCAAAATCGATCAAGACTTCAAAATAGATACTTGACATGTACTAGAAAAAGATACTCCTAATCAAGATCTATAATTATAGATATAGATGAGTCATTTTGGAGCATCCTGAAGGATTTTTGATGTTCTAGACGAAAATCAAATCACACCCAAAACCATTACCTGATCCTTCCCAACCCCCAAAATCGATCAAGACTTCAAAATAGATACTTGACATGTACTAGAAAAAGATACTCCTAATCAAGATCTATCATTATAGATATAGATGAGTCATTTTGGAGCATCCTGAAGGATTTTTTGATGTTCTAGACGAAAATCAAATCACACCCAAAACCATCACCTGATCCTTCCCAACCCCCAAAATCGATCAAGACTTCAAAATAGATACTTGACATGTACTAGAAAAAGATACTCCTAATCAAGATCTATCATTATAGATATAGATGAGTCATTTTGGAGCATCCTGAAGGATTTTTTGATGTTCTAGACGAAAATCAAATCACACCCAAAACCATCACCTGATCCTTCCCAACCCCCAAAATCGATCAAGACTTCAAAATAGATACTTGACATGTACTAGAAAAAGATACTCCTAATCAAGATCTATCATTATAGATATAGATGAGTCATTTTGGAGCATCCTGAAGGATTTTTGATGTTCTAGACGAAAATCAAATCACACCCAAAACCATCACCTGATCCTTCCCAACCCCCAAAATCGATCAAGACTTCAAAATAGATACTTGACATGTACTAGAAAAAGATACTCCTAATCAAGATCTATCATTATAGATATAGATGAGTCATTTTGGAGCATCCTGAAGGATTTTTGATGTTCTAGACGAAAATCAAAATCACACCCAAAACCATCACCTGATCCTTCCCAACCCCCAAAATCGATCAAGACTTCAAAATAGATACTTGACATGTACTAGAAAAAGATACTCCTAATCAAGATCTATCATTATAGATATAGATGAGTCATTTTGGAGCATCCTGAAGGATTTTTGATGTTCTAGACGAAAATCAAATCACACCCAAAACCATCACCTGATCCTTCCCAACCCCCAAAATCGATCAAGACTTCAAAATAGATACTTGACATGTACTAGAAAAAGATACTCCTAATCAAGATCTATCATTATAGATATAGATGAGTCATTTTGGAGCATCCTGAAGGATTTTTGATGTTCTAGACGAAAATCAAATCACACCCAAAACCATCACCTGATCCTTCCCAACCCCCAAAATCGATCAAGACTTCAAAACAGATACTTGACATGTACCAGAAAAAGATACTCCTAATCAAGATCTATCATTATAGATATAGATGAGTCATTTTGGAGCATCCTGAAGGATTTTTTGATGTTCTAGACGAAAATCAAATCACACCCAAAACCTTCACCTGATCCTTCCCAACCCCCAAAATCGATCAAGACTTCAAAATAGATACTTGACATGTACTAGAAAAAGATACTCCTAATCAAGATCTATCATTATAGATATAGATGAGTCATTTTGGAGCATCCTGAAGGATTTTTGATGTTCTAGACGAAAATCAAATCACACCCAAAACCATCACCTGATCCTTCCCAACCCCCAAAATCGATCAAGACTTCAAAATAGATACTTGACATGTACTAGAAAAAGATACTCCTAATCAAGATCTATCATTATAGATATAGATGAGTCATTTTGGAGCATCCTGAAGGATTTTTGATGTTCTAGACGAAAATCAAATCACACCCAAAACCATCACCTGATCCTTCCCAACCCCCAAAATCGATCAAGACTTCAAAATAGATACTTGACATGTACTAGAAAAAGATACTCCTAATCAAGATCTATCATTATAGATATAGATGAGTCATTTTGGAGCATCCTGAAGGATTTTTGATGTTCTAGACGAAAATCAAATCACACCCAAAACCATCACCTGATCCTTCCCAACCCCCAAAATCGATCAAGACTTCAAAATAGATACTTGACATGTACTAGAAAAAGATACTCCTAATCAAGATCTATCATTATAGATATAGATGAGTCATTTTGGAGCATCCTGAAGGATTTTTGATGTTCTAGACGAAAATCAAATCACACCCAAAACCATCACCTGATCCTTCCCAACCCCCAAAATCGATCAAGACTTCAAAATAGATACTTGACATGTACTAGAAAAAGATACTCCTAATCAAGATCTATCATTATAGATATAGATGAGTCATTTTGGAGCATCCTGAAGGATTTTTGATGTTCTAGACGAAAATCAAATCACACCCAAAACCATCACCTGATCCTTCCCAACCCCCAAAATCGATCAAGACTTCAAAATAGATACTTGACATGTACTAGAAAAAGATACTCCTAATCAAGATCTATCATTATAGATATAGATGAGTCCTTTTGGAGCATCCTGAAGGATTTTTCGATGTTCTAGACGAAAATCAAATCACACCCAAAACCATCACCTGATCCTTCCCAACCCCCAAAATCGATCAAGACTTCAAAATAGATACTTGACATGTACTAGAAAAAGATACTCCTAATCAAGATCTATCATTATAGATATAGATGAGTCATTTTGGAGCATCCTGAAGGATTTTTGATGTTCTAGACGAAAATCAAATCACACCCAAAACCATCACCTGATCCTTCCCAACCCCCAAAATCGATCAAGACTTCAAAATAGATACTTGACATGTACTAGAAAAAGATACTCCTAATCAAGATCTATCATTATAGATATAGATGAGTCATTTTGGAGCATCCTGAAGGATTTTTGATGTTCTAGACGAAAATCAAATCACACCCAAAACCATCACCTGATCCTTCCCAACCCCCAAAATCGATCAAGACTTCAAAATAGATACTTGACATGTACTAGAAAAAGATACTCCTAATCAAGATCTATCATTATAGATATAGATGAGTCATTTTGGAGCATCCTGAAGGATTTTTGATGTTCTAGACGAAAATCAAATCACACCCAAAACCATCACCTGATCCTTCCCAACCCCCAAAATCGATCAAGACTTCAAAATAGATACTTGACATGTACTAGAAAAAGATACTCCTAATCAAGATCTTTCATTATAGATATAGATGAGTCATTTTGGAGCATCCTGAAGGATTTTTGATGTTCTAGACGAAAATCAAATCACACCCAAAACCATCACCTGATCCTTCCCAACCCCCAAAATCGATCAAGACTTCAAAATAGATACTTGACATGTAGTAGAAAAAGATACTCCTAATCAAGATCTATCATTATAGATATAGATGAGTCATTTTGGAGCATCCTGAAGGATTTTTGATGTTCTAGACGAAAATCAAATCACACCCAAAACCATCACCTGATCCTTCCCAACCCCCAAAATCGATCAAGACTTCAAAATAGATACTTGACATGTACTAGAAAAAGATACTCCTAATCAAGATCTATCATTATAGATATAGATGAGTCATTTTGGAGCATCCTGAAGGATTTTTGATGTTCTAGACGAAAATCAAATCACACCCAAAACCATCACCTGATCCTTCCCAACCCCCAAAATCGATCAAGACTTCAAAATAGATACTTGACATGTACTAGAAAAAGATACTCCTAATCAAGATCTATCATTATAGATATAGATGAGTCATTTTGGAGCATCCTGAAGGATTTTTTGATGTTCTAGACGAAAATCAAATCACACCCAAAACCATCACCTGATCCTTCCCAACCCCCAAAATCGATCAAGACTTCAAAATAGATACTTGACATGTACTAGAAAAAGATACTCCTAATCAAGATCTATCATTATAGATATAGATGAGTCATTTTGGAGCATCCTGAAGGATTTTTGATGTTCTAGACGAAAATCAAATCACACCCAAAACCATCACCTGATCCTTCCCAACCCCCAAAATCGATCAAGACTTCAAAATAGATACTTGACATGTACTAGAAAAAGATACTCCTAATCAAGATCTATCATTATAGATATAGATGAGTCATTTTGGAGCATCCTGAAGGATTTTTGATGTTCTAGACGAAAATCAAATCACACCCAAAACCATCACCTGATCCTTCCCAACCCCCAAAATCGATCAAGACTTCAAAATAGATACTTGACATGTACTAGAAAAAGATACTCCTAATCAAGATCTATCATTATAGATATAGATGAGTCATTTTGGAGCATCCTGAAGGATTTTTTGATGTTCTAGACGAAAATCAAATCACACCCAAAACCATCACCTGATCCTTCCCAACCCCCAAAATCGATCAAGACTTCAAAATAGATACTTGACATGTACTAGAAAAAGATACTCCTAATCAAGATCTATCATTATAGATATAGATGAGTCATTTTGGAGCATCCTGAAGGATTTTTGATGTTCTAGACGAAAATCAAATCACACCCAAAACCATCACCTGATCCTTTCCCAACCCCCAAAATCGATCAAGACTTCAAAATAGATACTTGACATGTACTAGAAAAAAGATACTCCTAATCAAGGTCTATCATTATAGATATAGATGAGTCATTTTGGAGCATCCTGAAGGATTTTTGATGTTCTACACGAAAATCAAATCACACCCAAAACCATCACCTGATCCTTCCCAACCCGCAAAATCGATCAAGACTTCAAAATAGATACTTGACATGTACTAGAAAAAAGATACTCCTAATCAAGATCTATCATTATAGATATAGATGAGTCATTTTGGAGCATCCTGAAGGATTTTTTGATGTTCTAGACGAAAATCAAATCACACCCAAAACCATCACCTGATCCTTCCCAACCCCCAAAATCGATCAAGACTTCAAAATAGATACTTGACATGTACTAGAAAAAGATACTCCTAATCAAGATCTATCATTATAGATATAGATGAGTCATTTTGGAGCATCCTGAAGGATTTTTGATGTTCTAGACGAAAATCAAATCACACCCAAAACCATCACCTGATCCTTCCCAACCCCCAAAATCGATCAAGACTTCAAAATAGATACTTGACATGTACTAGAAAAAGATACTCCTAATCAAGATCTATCATTATAGATATAGATGAGTCATTTTGGAGCATCCTGAAGGATTTTTGATGTTCTAGACGAAAATCAAATCACACCCAAAACCATCACCTGATCCTTCCCAACCCCCAAAATCGATCAAGACTTCAAAATAGATACTTGACATGTACTAGAAAAAGATACTCCTAATCAAGATCTATCATTATAGATATAGATGAGTCATTTTGGAGCATCCTGAAGGATTTTTGATGTTCTAGACGAAAATCAAATCACACCCAAAACCATCACCTGATCCTTCCCAACCCCCAAAATCGATCAAGACTTCAAAATAGATACTTGACATGTACTAGAAAAAGATACTCCTAATCAAGATCTATCATTATAGATATAGATGAGTCATTTTGGAGCATCCTGAAGGATTTTTGATGTTCTAGACGAAAATCAAATCACACCCAAAACCATCACCTGATCCTTCCCAACCCCCAAAATCGATCAAGACTTCAAAATAGATACTTGAAATGTACTAGAAAAAGATACTCCTAATCAAGATCTATCATTATAGATATAGATGAGTCATTTTGGAGCATCCTGAAGGATTTTTGATGTTCTAGACGAAAATCAAATCACACCCAAAACCATCACCTGATCCTTCCCAACCCCCAAAATCGATCAAGACTTCAAAATAGATACTTGACATGTACTAGAAAAAGATACTCCTAATCAAGATCTATCATTATAGATATAGATGAGTCATTTTGGAGCATCCTGAAGGATTTTTGATGTTCTAGACGAAAATCAAATCACACCCAAAACCATCACCTGATCCTTCCCAACCCCCAAAATCGATCAAGACTTCAAAATAGATACTTGACATGTACTAGAAAAAGATACTCCTAATCAAGATCTATCATTATAGATATAGATGAGTCATTTTGGAGCATCCTGAAGGATTTTTGATGTTCTAGACGAAAATCAAATCACACCCAAAACCATCACCTGATCCTTCCCAACCCCCAAAATCGATCAAGACTTCAAAATAGATACTTGACATGTACTAGAAAAAGATACTCCTAATCAAGATCTATCATTATAGATATAGATGAGTCATTTTGGAGCATCCTGAAGGATTTTTGATGTTCTAGACGAAAATCAAATCACACCCAAAAACCATCACCTGATCCTTCCCAACCCCCAAAATCGATCAAGACTTCAAAATAGATACTTGACATGTACTAGAAAAAGATACTCCTAATCAAGATCTATCATTATAGATATAGATGAGTCATTTTGGAGCATCCTGAAGGATTTTTGATGTTCTAGACGAAAATCAAATCACACCCAAAACCATCACCTGATCCTTCCCAACCCCCAAAATCGATCAAGACTTCAAAATAGATACTTGACATGTACTAGAAAAAGATACTCCTAATCAAGATCTATCATTATAGATATAGATGAGTCATTTTGGAGCATCCTGAAGGATTTTTGATGTTCTAGACGAAAATCAAATCACACCCAAAACCATCACCTGATCCTTCCCAACCCCCAAAATCGATCAAGACTTCAAAATAGATACTTAACATGTACTAGAAAAAGATACTCCTAATCAAGATCTATCATTATAGATATAGATGAGTCATTTTGGAGCATCCTGAAGGATTTTTGATGTTCTAGACGAAAATCAAATCACACCCAAAACCATCACCTGATCCTTCCCAACCCCCAAAATCGATCAAGACTTCAAAATAGATACTTGACATGTACTAGAAAAAGATACTCCTAATCAAGATCTATCATTATAGATATAGATGAGTCATTTTGGAGCATCCTGAAGGATTTTTGATGTTCTAGACGAAAATCAAATCACACCCAAAACCATCACCTGATCCTTCCCAACCCCCAAAATCGATCAAGACTTCAAAATAGATACTTGACATGTACTAGAAAAAGATACTCCTAATCAAGATCTATCATTATAGATATAGATGAGTCATTTTGGAGCATCCTGAAGGATTTTTGATGTTCTAGACGAAAATCAAATCACACCCAAAACCATCACCTGATCCTTCCCAACCCCCAAAATCGATCAAGACTTCAAAATAGATACTTGACATGTACTAGAAAAAGATACTCCTAATCAAGATCTATCATTATAGATATAGATGAGTCATTTTGGAGCATCCTGAAGGATTTTTGATGTTCTAGACGAAAATCAAATCACACCCAAAACCATCACCTGATCCTTCCCAACCCCCAAAATCGATCAAGACTTCAAAATAGATACTTGACATGTACTAGAAAAAGATACTCCTAATCAAGATCTATCATTATAGATATAGATGAGTCATTTTGGAGCATCCTGAAGGATTTTTGATGTTCTAGACGAAAATCAAATCACACCCAAAACCATCACCTGATCCTTCCCAACCCCCAAAATCGATCAAGACTTCAAAATAGATACTTGACATGTACTAGAAAAAGATACTCCTAATCAAGATCTATCATTATAGATATAGATGAGTCATTTTGGAGCATCCTGAAGGATTTTTGATGTTCTAGACGAAAATCAAATCACACCCAAAACCATCACCTGATCCCTCCCAACCCCCAAAATCGATCAAGACTTCAAAATAGATACTTGACATGTACTAGAAAAAGATACTCCTAATCAAGATCTATCATTATAGATATAGATGAGTCATTTTGGAGCATCCTGAAGGATTTTTGATGTTCTAGACGAAAATCAAATCACACCCAAAACCATCACCTGATCCTTCCCAACCCCCAAAATCGATCAAGACTTCAAAATAGATACTTGACATGTACTAGAAAAAGATACTCCTAATCAAGATCTATCATTATAGATATAGATGAGTCATTTTGGAGCATCCTGAAGGATTTTTGATGTTCTAGACGAAAATCAAATCACACCCAAAACCATCACCTGATCCTTCCCAACCCCCAAAATCGATCAAGACTTCAAAATAGATACTTGACATGTACTAGAAAAAGATACTCCTAATCAAGATCTATCATTATAGATATAGATGAGTCATTTTGGAGCATCCTGAAGGATTTTTGATGTTCTAGACGAAAATCAAATCACACCCAAAACCATCACCTGATCCTTCCCAACCCCAAAATCGATCAAGACTTCAAAATAGATACTTGACATGTACTAGAAAAAGATACTCCTAATCAAGATCTATCATTATAGATATAGATGAGTCATTTTGGAGCATCCTGAAGGATTTTTGATGTTCTAGACGAAAATCAAATCACACCCAAAACCATCACCTGATCCTTCCCAGCCCCCAAAATCGATCAAGACTTCAAAATAGATACTTGACATGTACTAGAAAAAGATACTCCTAATCAAGATCTATCATTATAGATATAGATGAGTCATTTTGGAGCATCCTGAAGGATTTTTGATGTTCTAGACGAAAATCAAATCACACCCAAAACCATCACCTGATCCTTCCCAACCCCCAAAATCGATCAAGACTTCAAAATAGATACTTGACATGTACTAGAAAAAGATACTCCTAATCAAGATCTATCATTATAGATATAGATGAGTCATTTTGGAGCATCCTGAAGGATTTTTGATGTTCTAGACGAAAATCAAATCACACCCAAAACCATCACCTGATCCTTCCCAACCCCCAAAATCGATCAAGACTTCAAAATAGATACTTGACATGTACTAGAAAAAGATACTCCTAATCAAGATCTATCATTATAGATATAGATGAGTCATTTTGGAGCATCCTGAAGGATTTTTGATGTTCTAGACGAAAATCAAATCACACCCAAAACCATCACCTGATCCTTCCCAACCCCCAAAATCGATCAAGACTTCAAAATAGATACTTGACATGTACTAGAAAAAGATACTCCTAATCAAGATCTATCATTATAGATATAGATGAGTCATTTTTGCGGCATCCTGAAGGATTTTTGATGTTCTAGACGAAAATCAAATCACACCCAAAACCATCACCTGATCCTTCCCAACCCCCAAAATCGATCAAGACTTCAAAATAGATACTTGACATGTACTAGAAAAAGATACTCCTAATCAAGATCTATCATTATAGATATAGATGAGTCATTTTGGAGCATCCTGAAGGATTTTTGATGTTCTAGACGAAAATCAAATCACACCCAAAACCATCACCTGATCCTTCCCAACCCCCAAAATCGATCAAGACTTCAAAATAGATACTTGACATGTACTAGAAAAAGATACTCCTAATCAAGATCTATCATTATAGATATAGATGAGTCATTTTGGAGCATCCTGAAGGATTTTTGATGTTCTAGACGAAAATCAAATCACACCCAAAACCATCACCTGATCCTTCCCAACCCCCAAAATCGATCAAGACTTCAAAATAGATACTTGACATGTACTAGAAAAAACTCCTAATCAAGATCTATCATTATAGATATAGATGAGTCATTTTGGAGCATCCTGAAGGATTTTTGATGTTCTAGACGAAAATCAAATCACACCCAAAACCATCACCTGATCCTTCCCAACCCCCAAAATCGATCAAGACTTCAAAATAGATACTTGACATGTACTAGAAAAAGATACTCCTAATCAAGATCTATCATTATAGATATAGATGAGTCATTTTGGAGCATCCTGAAGGATTTTTGATGTTCTAGACGAAAATCAAATCACACCCAAAACCATCATCTGATCCTTCCCAACCCCCAAAATCGATCAAGACTTCAAAATAGATACTTGACATGTACTAGAAAAAGATACTCCTAATCAAGATCTATCATTATAGATATAGATGAGTCATTTTGGAGCATCCTGAAGGATTTTTGATGTTCTAGACGAAAATCAAATCACACCCAAAACCATCACCTGATCCTTCCCAACCCCCAAAATCGATCAAGACTTCAAAATAGATACTTGACATGTACTAGAAAAAGATACTCCTAATCAAGATCTATCATTATAGATATAGATGAGTCATTTTGGAGCATCCTGAAGGATTTTTGATGTTCTAGACGAAAATCAAATCACACCCAAAACCATCACCTGATCCTTCCCAACCCCCAAAATCGATCAAGACTTCAAAATAGATACTTGACATGTACTAGAAAAAGATACTCCTAATCAAGATCTATCATTGAAGATATAGATGAGTCATTTTGGAGCATCCTGAAGGATTTTTGATGTTCTAGACGAAAATCAAATCACACCCAAAACCATCACCTGATCCTTCCCAACCCCCAAAATCGATCAAGACTTCAAAATAGATACTTGACATGTACTAGAAAAAGATACTCCTAATCAAGATCTATCATTATAGATATAGATGAGTCATTTTGGAGCATCCTGAAGGATTTTTGATGTTCTAGACGAAAATCAAATCACACCCAAAACCATCACCTGATCCTTCCCAACCCCCAAAATCGATCAAGACTTCAAAATAGATACTTGACATGTACTAGAAAAAGATACTCCTAATCAAGATCTATCATTATAGATATAGATGAGTCATTTTGGAGCATCCTGAAGGATTTTTGATGTTCTAGACGAAAATCAAATCACACCCAAAACCATCACCTGATCCTTCCCAACCCCCAAAATCGATCAAGACTTCAAAAAAGATACTTGACATGTACTAGAAAAAGATACTCCTAATCAAGATCTATCATTATAGATATAGATGAGTCATTTTGGAGCATCCTGAAGGATTTTTGATGTTCTAGACGAAAACCAAATCACACCCAAAACCATCACCTGATCCTTCCCAACCCCCAAAATCGATCAAGACTTCAAAATAGATACTTGACATGTACTAGAAAAAGATACTCCTAATCAAGATCTATCATTATAGATATAGATGAGCCATTTTGGAGCATCCTGAAGGATTTTTGATGTTCTAGACGAAAATCAAATCACACCCAAAACCATCACCTGATCCTTCCCAACCCCCAAAATCGATCAAGACTTCAAAATAGATACTTGACATGTACTAGAAAAAGATACTCCTAATCAAGATCTATCATTATAGATATAGATGAGTCATTTTGGAGCATCCTGAAGGATTTTTGATGTTCTAGACGAAAATCAAATCACACCCAAAACCATCACCTGATCCTTCCCAACCCCCAAAATCGATCAAGACTTCAAAACAGATACTTGACATGTACTAGAAAAAGATACTCCTAATCAAGATCTATCATTATAGATATAGATGAGTCATTTTGGAGCATCCTGAAGGATTTTTGATGTTCTAGACGAAAATCAAATCACACCCAAAACCATCACCTGATCCTTCCCAACCCCCAAAATCGATCAAGACTTCAAAATAGATACTTGACATGTACTAAAAAAAGATACTCCTAATCAAGATCTATCATTATAGATATAGATGAGTCATTTTGGAGCATCCTGAAGGATTTTTGATGTTCTAGACGAAAATCAAATCACACCCAAAACCATCACCTGATCCTTCCCAACCCCCAAAATCGATCAAGACTTCAAAATAGATACTTGACATGTACTAGAAAAAGATACTCCTAATCAAGATCTATCATTATAGATATAGATGAGTCATTTTGGAGCATCCTGAAGGATTTTTGATGTTCTAGACGAAAATCAAATCACACCCAAAACCATCACCTGATCCTTCCCAACCCCCAAAATCGATCAAGACTTCAAAATAGATACTTGACATGTACTAAAAAAAGATACTCCTAATCAAGATCTATCATTATAGATATAGATGAGTCATTTTGGAGCATCCTGAAGGATTTTTGATGTTCTAGACGAAAATCAAATCACACCCAAAACCATCACCTGATCCTTCCCAACCCCCAAAATCGATCAAGACTTCAAAATAGATACTTGACATGTACTAGAAAAAGATACTCCTAATCAAGATCTATCATTATAGATATAGATGAGTCATTTTGGAGCATCCTGAAGGATTTTTGATGTTCTAGACGAAAATCAAATCACACCCAAAACCATCACCTGATCCTTCCCAACCCCCAAAATCGATCAAGACTTCAAAATAGATACTTGACATGTATTAGAAAAAGATACTCCTAATCAAGATCTATCATTATAGATATAGATGAGTCATTTTGGAGGATCCTGAAGGATTTTTGATGTTCTAGACGAAAATCAAATCACACCCAAAACCATCACCTGATCCTTCCCAACCCCCAAAATCGATCAAGACTTCAAAATAGATACTTGACATGTACTAGAAAAAGATACTCCTAATCAAGATCTATCATTATAGATATAGATGAGTCATTTTGGAGCATCCTGAAGGATTTTTGATGTTCTAGACGAAAATCAAATCACACCCAAAACCATCACCTGATCCTTCCCAACCCCCAAAATCGATCAAGACTTCAAAATAGATACTTGACATGTACTAGAAAAAGATACTCCTAATCAAGATCTATCATTATAGATATAGATGAGTCATTTTGGAGCATCCTGAAGGATTTTTGATGTTCTAGACGAAAATCAAATCACACCCAAAACCATCACCTGATCCTTCCCAACCCCCAAAATCGATCAAGACTTCAAAATAGATACTTGACATGTACTAGAAAAAGATACTCCTAATCAAGATCTATCATTATAGATATAGATGAGTCATTTTGGAGCATCCTGAAGGATTTTTAATGTTCTAGACGAAAATCAAATCACACCCAAAACCATCACCTGATCCTTCCCAACCCTCAAAATCGATCAAGACTTCAAAATAGATACTTGACATGTACTAGAAAAAGATACTCCTAATCAAGATCTATCATTATTGATATAGATGAGTCAGTTTGGAGCATCCTGAAGGATTTTTGATGTTCTAGACGAAAATCAAATCACACCCAAAACCATCACCTGATCCTTCCCAACCCCCAAAATCGATCAAGACTTCAAAATAGATACTTGACATGTACTAAAAAAAGATACTCCTAATCAAGATCTATCATTATAGATATAGATGAGTCATTTTGGAGCATCCTGAAGGATTTTTGATGTTCTAGACGAAAATCAAATCACACCCAAAACCATCACCTGATCCTTCCCAACCCCCAAAATCGATCAAGACTTCAAAATAGATACTTGACATGTACTAGAAAAAGATACTCCTAATCAATATCTATCATTATAGATATAGATGAGTCATTTTGGAGCATTCTGAAGGATTTTTGATGTTCTAGACGAAAATCAAATCACACCCAAAACCATCACCTGATCCTTCCCAACCCCCAAAATCGATCAAGACTTCAAAATAGATACTTGACATGTACTAGAAAAAGATACTCCTAATCAAGATCTATCATTATAGATATAGATGAGTCATTTTGGAGCATCCTGAAGGATTTTTGATGTTCTAGACGAAAATCAAATCACACCCAAAACCATCACCTGATCCTTCCCAACCCCCAAAATCGATCAAGACTTCAAAATAGATACTTGACATGTACTAGAAAAAGATACTCCTAATCAAGATCTATCATTATAGATATAGATGAGTCATTTTGGAGCATCCTGAAGGATTTTTGATGTTCTAGACGAAAATCAAATCACACCCAAAACCATCACCTGATCCTTCCCAACCCCCAAAATCGATCAAGACTTCAAAATAGATACTTGACATGTACTAGAAAAAGATACTCCTAATCAAGATCTATCATTATAGATATAGATGAGTCATTTTGGAGCATCCTGAAGGATTTTTGATGTTCTAGACGAAAATCAAATCACACCCAAAACCATCACCTGATCCTTCCCAACCCCCAAAATCGATCAAGACTTCAAAATAGATACTTGACATGTACTAGAAAAAGATACTCCTAATCAAGATCTATCATTATAGATATAGATGAGTCATTTTGGAGCATCCTGAAGGATTTTTGATGTTCTAGACGAAAATCAAATCACACCCAAAACCATCACCTGATCCTTCCCAACCCCCAAAATCGATCAAGACTTCAAAATAGATACTTGACATGTACTAGAAAAAGATACTCCTAATCAAGATCTATCATTATAGATATAGATGAGTCATTTTGGAGCATCCTGAAGGATTTTTGATGTTCTAGACGAAAATCAAATCACACCCAAAACCATCACCTGATCCTTCCCAACCCCCAAAATCGATCAAGACTTCAAAATAGATACTTGACATGTACTAGAAAAAGATACTCCTAATCAAGATCTATCATTATAGATATAGATGAGTCATTTTGGAGCATCCTGAAGGATTTTTGATGTTCTAGACGAAAATCAAATCACACCCAAAACCATCACCTGATCCTTCCCAACCCCCAAAATCGATCAAGACTTCAAAATAGATACTTGACATGTACTAGAAAAAGATACTCCTAATCAAGATCTATCATTATAGATATAGATGAGTCATTTTGGAGCATCCTGAAGGATTTTTGATGTTCTAGACGAAAATCAAATCACACCCAAAACCATCACCTGATCCTTCCCAACCCCCAAAATCGATCAAGACTTCAAAATAGATACTTGACATGTACTAGAAAAAGTTACTCCTAATCAAGATCTATCATTATAGATATAGATGAGTCATTTTGGAGCATCCTGAAGGATTTTTGATGTTCTAGACGAAAATCAAATCACACCCAAAACCATCACCTGATCCTTCCCAACCCCCAAAATCGATCAAGACTTCAAAATAGATACTTGACATGTACTAGAAAAAGATACTCCTAATCAAGATCTATCATTATAGATATAGATGAGTCATTTTGGAGCATCCTGAAGGATTTTTGATGTTCTAGACGAAAATCAAATCACACCCAAAACCATCACCTGATCCTTCCCAACCCCCAAAATCGATCAAGACTTCAAAATAGATACTTGACATGTACTAGAAAAAAGATACTCCTAATCAAGATCTATCATTATAGATATAGATGAGTCATTTTGGAGCATCCTGAAGGATTTTTGATGTTCTAGACGAAAATCAAATCACACCCAAAACCATCACCTGATCCTTCCCAACCCCCAAAATCGATCAAGACTTCAAAATAGATACTTGACATGTACTAGAAAAAGATACTCCTAATCAAGATCTATCATTATAGATATAGATGAGTCATTTTGTAGCATCCTGAAGGATTTTTGATGTTCTAGACGAAAATCAAATCACACCCAAAACCATCACCTGATCCTTCCCAACCCCCAAAATCGATCAAGACTTCAAAATAGATACTTGACATGTACTAGAAAAAGATACTCCTAATCAAGATCTATCATTATAGATATAGATGAGTCATTTTGGAGCATCCTGAAGGATTTTTGATGTTCTAGACGAAAATCAAATCACACCCAAAACCATCACCTGATCCTTCCCAACCCCCAAAATCGATCAAGACTTCAAAATAGATACTTGACATGTATTAGAAAAAGATACTCCTAATCAAGATCTATCATTATAGATATAGATGAGTCATTTTGGAGCATCCTGAAGGATTTTTGATGTTCTAGACGAAAATCAAATCACACCCAAAACCATCACCTGATCCTTCCCAACCCCCAAAATCGATCAAGACTTCAAAATAGATACTTGACATGTACTAAAAAAAGATACTCCTAATCAAGATCTATCATTATAGATATAGATGAGTCATTTTGGAGCATCCTGAAGGATTTTTGATGTTCTAGACGAAAATCAAATCACACCCAAAACCATCACCTGATCCTTCCCAACCCCCAAAATCGATCAAGACTTCAAAATAGATACTTGACATGTACTAGAAAAAGATACTCCTAATCAAGATCTATCATTATAGATATAGATGAGTCATTTTGGAGCATCCTGAAGGATTTTTGATGTTCTAGACGAAAATCAAATCACACCCAAAACCATCACCTGATCCTTCCCAACCCCCAAAATCGATCAAGACTTCAAAATAGATACTTGACATGTACTAGAAAAAGATACTCCTAATCAAGATCTATCATTATAGATATAGATGAGTCATTTTGGAGCATCCTGAAGGATTTTTGATGTTCTAGACGAAAATCAAATCACACCCAAAACCATCACCTGATCCTTCCCCAACCCCCAAAATCGATCAAGACTTCAAAATAGATACTTGACATGTACTAGAAAAAGATACTCCTAATCAAGATCTATCATTATAGATATAGATGAGTCATTTTGGAGCATCCTGAAGGATTTTTGATGTTCTAGACGAAAATCAAATCACACCCAAAACCATCACCTGATCCTTCCCAACCCCCAAAATCGATCAAGACTTCAAAATAGATACTTGACATGTACTAGAAAAAGATACTCCTAATCAAGATCTATCATTATAGATATAGATGAGTCATTTTGGAGCATCCTGAAGGATTTTTGATGTTCTAGACGAAAATCAAATCACACCCAAAACCATCACCTGATCCTTCCCAACCCCCAAAATCGATCAAGACTTCAAAATAGATACTTGACATGTACTAGAAAAAGATACTCCTAATCAAGATCTATCATTATAGATATAGATGAGTCATTTTGGAGCATCCTGAAGGATTTTTGATGTTCTAGACGAAAATCAAATCACACCCAAAAACCATCACCTGATCCTTCCCAACCCCCAAAATCGATCAAGACTTCAAAATAGATACTTGACATGTACTAGAAAAAGATACTCCTAATCAAGATCTATCATTATAGATATAGATGAGTCATTTTGGAGCATCCTGAAGGATTTTTGATGTTCTAGACGAAAACCAAATCACACCCAAAACCATCACCTGATCCTTCCCAACCCCCAAAATCGATCAAGACTTCAAAATAGATACTTGACATGTACTAGAAAAAGATACTCCTAATCAAGATCTATCATTATAAATATAGATGAGTCATTTTGGAGCATCCTGAAGGATTTTTGATGTTCTAGACGAAAATAAAATCACACCCAAAACCATCACCTGATCCTTCCCAACCCCCAAAATCGATCAAGACTTCAAAATAGATACTTGACATGTACTAGAAAAAGATACTCCTAATCAAGATCTATCATTATAGATATAGATGAGTCATTTTGGAGCATCCTGAAGGATTTTTGATGTTCTAGACGAAAATCAAATCACACCCAAAACCATCACCTGATCCTTCCCCAACCCCCAAAATCGATCAAGACTTCAAAATAGATACTTGACATGTACTAGAAAAAGATACTCCTAATCAAGATCTATCATTATAGGTATAGATGAGTCATTTTGGAGCATCCTGAAGGATTTTTGATGTTCTAGACGAAAATCAAAATCACACCCAAAACCATCACCTGATCCTTCCCAACCCCCAAAATCGATCAAGACTTCAAAATAGATACTTGACATGTACTAGAAAAAGATACTCCTAATCAAGATCTATCATTATAGATATAGATGAGTCATTTTGGAGCATCCTGAAGGATTTTTGATGTTCTAGACGAAAATCAAATCACACCCAAAACCATCACCTGATCCTTCCCAACCCCCAAAATCGATCAAGACTTCAAAATAGATACTTGACATGTACTAGAAAAAGATACTCCTAATCAAGATCTATCATTATAGATATAGATGAGTCATTTTGGAGCATCCTGAAGGATTTTTGATGTTCTAGACGAAAATCAAATCACACCCAAAACCATCACCTGATCCTTCCCAACCCCCCAAAATCGATCAAGACTTCAAAATAGATACTTGACATGTACTAGAAAAAGATACTCCTAATCAAGATCTATAATTATAGATATAGATGAGTCATTTTGGAGCATCCTGAAGGATTTTTGATGTTCTAGACGAAAATCAAAATCACACCCAAAACCATCACCTGATCCTTCCCAACCCCCAAAATCGATCAAGACTTCAAAATAGATACTTGACATGTACTAGAAAAAGATACTCCTAATCAAGATCTATCATTATAGATATAGATGAGTCATTTTGGAGCATCCTGAAAGGATTTTTGATGTTCTAGACGAAAATCAAATCACACCCAAAACCATCACCTGATCCTTCCCAACCCCCAAAATCGATCAAGACTTCAAAATAGATACTTGACATGTACTAGAAAAAGATACTCCTAATTAAGATCTATCATTATAGATATAGATGAGTCATTTTGGAGCATCCTGAAGGATTTTTGATGTTCTAGACGAAAATCAAATCACACCCAAAACCATCACCTGATCCTTCCCAACCCCCAAAATCGATCAAGACTTCAAAATAGATACTTGACATGTACTAGAAAAAGATACTCCTAATTCTATCATTATAGATATAGATGAGTCATTTTGGAGCATCCTGAAGGATTTTTGATGTTCTAGACGAAAATCAAATCACACCCAAAACCATCACCTGATCCTTCCCAACCCCCAAAATCGATCAAGACTTCAAAATAGATACTTGACATGTACTAGAAAAAGATACTCCTAATCAAGATCTATCATTATAGATATAGATGAGTCATTTTGGAGCATCCTGAAGGATTTTTGATGTTCTAGACGAAAATCAAATCACACCCAAAACCATCACCTGATCCTTCCCAACCCCCAAAATCGATCAAGACTTCAAAATAGATACTTGACATGTACTAGAAAAAGATACTCCTAATCAAGATCTATCATTATAGATATAGATGAGTCATTTTGGAGCATCCTGAAGGATTTTTGATGTTCTAGACGAAAATCAAATCACACCCAAAACCATCACCTGATCCTTCCCAACCCCCAAAATCGATCAAGACTTCAAAATAGATACTTGACATGTACTAGAAAAAGATACTCCTAATCAAGATCTATCATTATAGATATAGATGAGTCATTTTGGAGCATCCTGAAGGATTTTTGATGTTCTAGACGAAAATCAAATCACACCCAAAACCATCACCTGATCCTTCCCAACCCCCAAAATCGATCAAGACTTCAAAATAGATACTTGACATGTACTAGAAAAAGATACTCCTAATCAAGATCTATAATTATAGATATAGATGAGTCATTTTGGAGCATCCTGAAGGATTTTTGATGTTCTAGACGAAAATCAAATCACACCCAAAACCATCACCTGATCCTTCCCAACCCCCAAAATCGATCAAGACTTCAAAATAGATACTTGACATGTACTAGAAAAAGATACTCCTAATCAAGATCTATCATTATAGATATAGATGAGTCATTTTGGAGCATCCTGAAGGATTTTTGATGTTCTAGACGAAAATCAAATCACACCCAAAACCATCACCTGATCCTTCCCAACCCCCAAAATCGATCAAGACTTCAAAATAGATACTTGACATGTACTAGAAAAAGATACTCCTAATCAAGATCTATCATTATAGATATAGATGAGTCATTTTGGAGCATCCTGAAGGATTTTTGATGTTCTAGACGAAAATCAAATCACACCCAAAACCATCACCTGATCCTTCCCAACCCCCAAAATCGATCAAGACTTCAAAATAGATACTTGACATGTACTAGAAAAAGATACTCCTAATCAAGATCTATAATTATAGATATAGATGAGTCATTTTGGAGCATCCTGAAGGATTTTTGATGTTCTAGACGAAAATCAAATCACATCCAAAACCATCACCTGATCCTTCCCAACCCCCAAAATCGATCAAGACTTCAAAAAAGATACTTGACATGTACTAGAAAAAGATACTCCTAATCAAGATCTATCATTATAGATATAGATGAGTAATTTTGGAGCATCCTGAAGGATTTTTGATGTTCTAGACGAAAATCAAATCACACCCAAAACCATCACCTGATCCTTCCCAACCCCCAAAATCGATCAAGACTTCAAAATAGATACTTGACATGTACTAGAAAAAGATACTCCTAATCAAGATCTATCATTATAGATATAGATGAGTCATTTTGGAGCATCCTGAAGGATTTTTGATGTTCTAGACGAAAATCAAATCACACCCAAAACCATCACCTGATCCTTCCCAACCCCCAAAATCGATCAAGACTTCAAAATAGATACTTGACATGTACTAGAAAAAGATACTCCTAATCAAGATCTATCATTATAGATATAGATGAGTCATTTTGGAGCATCCTGAAGGATTTTTGATGTTCTAGACGAAAATCAAATCACACCCAAAACCATCACCTGATCCTTCCCAACCCCCAAAATCGATCAAGACTTCAAAATAGATACTTGACATGTACTAGAAAAAGATACTTCTAATCAAGATCTATCATTATAGATATAGATGAGTCATTTTGGAGCATCCTGAAGGATTTTTGATGTTCTAGACGAAAATCAAATCACACCCAAAACCATCACCTGATCCTTCCCAACCCCCAAAATCGATCAAGACTTCAAAATAGATACTTGACATGTACTAGAAAAAGATACTCCTAATCAAGATCTATAATTATAGATATAGATGAGTCATTTTGGAGCATCCTGAAGGATTTTTGATGTTCTAGACGAAAATCAAATCACACCCAAAACCATCACCTGATCCTTCCCAACCCCCAAAATCGATCAAGACTTCAAAATAGATACTTGACATGTACTAGAAAAAGATACTCCTAATCAAGATCTATCATTATAGATATAGATGAGTCATTTTGGAGCATCCTGAAGGATTTTTGATGTTCTAGACGAAAATCAAATCACACCCAAAACCATCACCTGATCCTTCCCAACCCCCAAAATCGATCAAGACTTCAAAATAGATACTTGACATGTACTAGAAAAAGATACTCCTAATCAAGATCTATCATTATAGATATAGATGAGTCATTTTGGAGCATCCTGAAGGATTTTTGATGTTCTAGACGAAAATCAAATCACACCCAAAACCATCACCTGATCCTTCCCAACCCCCAAAATCGATCAAGACTTCAAAATAGATACTTGACATGTACTAGAAAAAGATACTCCTAATCAAGATCTATAATTATAGATATAGATGAGTCATTTTGGAGCATCCTGAAGGATTTTTGATGTTCTAGACGAAAATCAAATCACACCCAAAACCATCACCTGATCCTTCCCAACCCCCAAAATCGATCAAGACTTCAAAATAGATACTTGACATGTACTAGAAAAAGATACTCCTAATCAAGATCTATCATTATAGATATAGATGAGTAATTTTGGAGCATCCTGAAGGATTTTTGATGTTCTAGACGAAAATCAAATCACACCCAAAACCATCACCTGATCCTTCCCAACCCCCAAAATCGATCAAGACTTCAAAATAGATACTTGACATGTACTAGAAAAAGATACTCCTAATCAAGATCTATCATTATAGATATAGATGAGTCATTTTGGAGCATCCTGAAGGATTTTTGATGTTCTAGACGAAAATCAAATCACACCCAAAACCATCACCTGATCCTTCCCAACCCCAAAATCGATCAAGACTTCAAAATAGATACTTGACATGTACAAGAAAAAGATACTCCTAATCAAGATCTATCATTATAGATATAGATGAGTCATTTTGGAGCATCCTGAAGGATTTTTGATGTTCTAGACGAAAATCAAATCACACCCAAAACCATCACCTGATCCTTCCCAACCCCCAAAATCGATCAAGACTTCAAAATAGATACTTGACATGTACTAGAAAAAGATACTCCTAATCAAGATCTATCATTATAGATATAGATGAGTCATTTTGGAGCATCCTGAAGGATTTTTGATGTTCTAGACGAAAATCAAATCACACCCAAAACCATCACCTGATCCTTCCCAACCCCCAAAATCGATCAAGACTTCAAAAAAAATACTTGACATGTACTAGAAAAAGATACTCCTAATCAAGATCTATCATTATAGATATAGATGAGTCATTTTGGAGCATCCTGAAGGATTTTTGATGTTCTAGACGAAAATCAAATCACACCCAAAACCATCACCTGATCCTTCCCAACCCCCAAAATCGATCAAGACTTCAAAATAGATACTTGACATGTACTAGAAAAAGATACTCCTAATCAAGATCTATCATTATAGATATAGATGAGTCATTTTGGAGCATCCTGAAGGATTTTTGATGTTCTAGACGAAAATCAAATCACACCCAAAACCATCACCTGATCCTTCCCAACCCCCAAAATCGATCAAGACTTCAAAATAGATACTTGACATGTACTAGAAAAAGATACTCCTAATCAAGATCTATCATTATAGATATAGATGAGTCATTTTGGAGCATCCTGAAGGATTTTTGATGTTCTAGACGAAAATCAAATCACACCCAAAACCATCACCTGATCCTTCCCAACCCCCAAAATCGATCAAGACTTCAAAATAGATACTTGACATGTACTAGAAAAAGATACTCCTAATCAAGATCTATCATTATAGATTTTGGAGCATCCTGAAGGATTTTTGATGTTCTAGACGAAAATCAAATCACACAAAACCATCACCTGATCCTTCCCAACCCCCAAAATCGATCAAGACTTCAAAATAGATACTTGACATGTACTAGAAAAAGATACTCCTAATCAAGATCTATCATTTTAGATATAGATGAGTCATTTTGGAGCATCCTGAAGGATTTTTGATGTTCTAGACAAAAATCAAATCACACCCAAAAACCATCACCTGATCCTTCCCAACCCCCAAAATCGATCAAGACTTCAAAATAGATACTTGACATGTACTAGAAAAAGATACTCCTAATCAAGATCTATCATTATAGATATAGATGAGTCATTTTGGAGCATCCTGAAGGATTTTTGATGTTCTAGACGAAAATCAAATCATACCCAAAACCATCACCTGATCCTTCCCAACCCCCAAAATCGATCAAGACTTCAAAATAGATACTTGACATGTACTAGAAAAAGATACTCCTAATCAAGATCTATCATTATAGATATAGATGAGTCATTTTGGAGCATCCTGAAGGATTTTTGATGTTCTAGACGAAAATCAAATCACACCCAAAACCATCACCTGATCCTTCCCAACCCCCAAAATCGATCAAGACTTCAAAACAGATACTTGACATGTACTAGAAAAAGATACTCCTAATCAAGATCTATCATTATAGATATAGATGAGTCATTTTGGAGCATCCTGAAGGATTTTTGATGTTCTAGACGAAAATCAAATCACACCCAAAACCATCACCTGATCCTTCCCAACCCCCAAAATCGATCAAGACTTCAAAATAGATACTTGACATGTACTAGAAAAAGATACTCCTAATCAAGATCTATCATTATAGATATAGATGAGTCATTTTGGAGCATCCTGAAGGATTTTTGATGTTCTAGACGAAAATCAAATCACACCCAAAACCATCACCTGATCTTTCCCAACCCCCAAAATCGATCAAGACTTCAAAATAGATACTTGACATGTACTAGAAAAAGATACTCCTAATCAAGATCTATCATTATAGATATAGATGAGTCATTTTGGAGCATCCTGAAGGATTTTTGATGTTCTAGACGAAAATCAAATCACACCCAAAACCATCACCTGATCCTTCCCAACCCCCAAAATCGATCAAGACTTCAAAATAGATACTTGACATGTACTAGAAAAAGATACTCCTAATCAAGATCTATCATTATATATATAGATGAGTCATTTTGGAGCATCCTGAAGGATTTTTGATGTTCTAGACGAAAATCAAATCACACCCAAAACCATCACCTGATCCTTCCCAACCCCCAAAATCGATCAAGACTTCAAAATAGATACTTGACATGTACTAGAAAAAGATACTCCTAATCAAGATCTATCATTATAGATATAGATGAGTCATTTTGGAGCATCCTGAAGGATTTTTGATGTTCTAGACGAAAATCAAATCACACCCAAAACCATCACCTGATCCTTCCCAACCCCCAAAATCGATCAAGACTTCAAAATAGATACTTGACATGTACTAGAAAAAGATACTCCTAATCAAGATCTATCATTATAGATATAGATGAGTCATTTTGGAGCATCCTGAAGGATTTTTGATGTTCTAGACGAAAATCAAATCACACCCAAAACCATCACCTGATCCTTCCCAACCCCCAAAATCGATCAAGACTTCAAAATAGATACTTGACATGTACTAGAAAAAGATACTCCTAATCAAGATCTATAATTATAGATATAGATGAGTCATTTTGGAGCATCCTGAAGGATTTTTGATGTTCTAGACGAAAATCAAATCACACCCAAAACCATCACCTGATCCTTCCCAACCCCCAAAATCGATCAAGACTTCAAAATAGATACTTGACATGTACTAGAAAAAGATACTCCTAATCAAGATCTATCATTATAGATATAGATGAGTCATTTTGGAGCATCCTGAAGGATTTTTGATGTTCTAGACGAAAATCAAATCACACCCAAAACCATCACCTGATCCTTCCCAACCCCCAAAATCGATCAAGACTTCAAAATAGATACTTGACATGTACTAGAAAAAGATACTCCTAATCAAGATCTATCATTATAGATATAGATGAGTCATTTTGGAGCATCCTGAAGGATTTTTGATGTTCTAGACGAAAATCAAATCACACCCAAAACCATCACCTGATCCTTCCCAACCCCCAAAATCGATCAAGACTTCAAAATAGATACTTGACATGTACTAGAAAAAGATACTCCTAATCAAGATCTATTATTATAGATATAGATGAGTCATTTTGGAGCATCCTGAAGGATTTTTGATGTTCTAGACGAAAATCAAATCACACCCAAAACCATCACCTGATCCTTCCCAACCCCCAAAATCGATCAAGACTTCAAAATAGAAAAAGATACTCCTAATCAAGATCTATCATTATAGATATAGATGAGTCATTTTGGAGCATCCTGAAGGATTTTTGATGTTCTAGACGAAAATCAAATCACACCCAAAACCATCACCTGATCCTTCCCAACCCCCAAAATCGATCAAGACTTCAAAATAGATACTTGACATGTACTAGAAAAAGATACTCCTAATCAAGATCTATCATTATAGATATAGATGAGTCATTTTGGAGCATCCTGAAGGATTTTTGATGTTCTAGACGAAAATCAAATCACACCCAAAACCATCACCTGATCCTTCCCAACCCCCAAAGTCGATCAAGACTTCAAAATAGATACTTGACATGTACTAGAAAAAGATACTCCTAATCAAGATCTATCATTATAGATATAGATGAGTCATTTTGGAGCATCCTGAAGGATTTTTGATGTTCTAGACGAAAATCAAATCACACCCAAAACCATCACCTGATCCTTCCCAACCCCCAAAATCGATCAAGACTTCAAAATAGATACTTGACATGTACTAGAAAAAGATACTCCTAATCAAGATCTATCATTATAGATATAGATGAGTCATTTTGGAGCATCCTGAAGGATTTTTGATGTTCTAGACGAAAATCAAATCACACCCAAAACCATCACCTGATCCTTCCCCACCCCCAAAATCGATCAAGACTTCAAAATAGATACTTGACATGTACTAGAAAAAGATACTCCTAATCAAGATCTATCATTATAGATATAGATGAGTCATTTTGGAGCATCCTGAAGGATTTTTGATGTTCTAGACGAAAATCAAATCACACCCAAAACCATCACCTGATCCTTCCCAACCCCCAAAATCGATCAAGACTTCAAAATAGATACTTGACATGTACTAGAAAAAGATACTCCTAATCAAGATCTATCATTAAAGATATAGATGAGTCATTTTGGAGCATCCTGAAGGATTTTTGATGTTCTAGACGAAAATCAAATCACACCCAAAACCATCACCTGATCCTTCCCAACCCCCAAAATCGATCAAGACTTCAAAATAGATACTTGACATGTACTAGAAAAAGATACTCCTAATCAAGATCTATCATTATAGATATAGATGAGTCATTTTGGAGCATCCTGAAGGATTTTTGATGTTCTAGACGAAAATCAAATCACACCCAAAACCATCACCTGATCCTTCCCAACCCCCAAAATCGATCAAGACTTCAAAATAGATACTTGACATGTACTAGAAAAAGATACTCCTAATCAAGATCTATCATTATAGATATAGATGAGTCATTTTGGAGCATCCTGAAGGATTTTTGATGTTCTAGACGAAAATAAAATCACACCCAAAACCATCACCTGATCCTTCCCAACCCCCAAAATCGATCAAGACTTCAAAATAGATACTTGACATGTACTAGAAAAAGATACTCCTAATCAAGATCTATCATTATAGATATAGATGAGTCATTTTGGAGCATCCTGAAGGATTTTTGATGTTCTAGACGAAAATCAAATCACACCCAAAACCATCACCTGATCCTTCCCAACCCCCAAAATCGATCAAGACTTCAAAATAGATACTTGACATGTACTAGAAAAAGATACTCCTAATCAAGATCTATCATTATAGATATAGATGAGTCATTTTGGAGCATCCTGAAGGATTTTTGATGTTCTAGACGAAAATCAAATCACACCCAAAACCATCACCTGATCCTTCCCAACCCCCAAAATCGATCAAGACTTCAAAATAGATACTTGACATGTACTAGAAAAAGATACTCCTAATCAAGATCTATCATTATAGATATAGATGAGTCATTTTGGAGCATCCTGAAGTATTTTTGATGTTCTAGACGAAAATCAAATCACACCCAAAACCATCACCTGATCCTTCCCAACCCCCAAAATCGATCAAGACTTCAAAATAGATACTTGACATGTACTAGAAAAAGATACTCCTAATCAAGATCTATCATTATAGATATAGATGAGTCATTTTGGAGCATCCTGAAGGATTTTTGATGTTCTAGACGAAAATCAAATCACACCCAAAACCATCACCTGATCCTTCCCAACCCCCAAAATCGATCAAGACTTCAAAATAGATACTTGACATGTACTAGAAAAAGATACTCCTAATCAAGATCTATAATTATAGATATAGATGAGTCATTTTGGAGCATCCTGAAGGATTTTTGATGTTCTAGACGAAAATCAAATCACACCCAAAACCATCACCTGATCCTTCCCAACCCCCAAAATCGATCAAGACTTCAAAATAGATACTTGACATGTACTAGAAAAAGATACTCCTAATCAAGATCTATCATTATAGATATAGATGAGTCATTTTGGAGCATCCTGAAGGATTTTTGATGTTCTAGACGAAAATCAAATCACACCCAAAACCATCACCTGATCCTTCCCAACCCCCAAAATCGATCAAGACTTCAAAATAGATACTTGACATGTACTAGAAAAAGATACTCCTAATCAAGATCTATCATTATAGATATAGATGAGTCATTTTGGAGCATCCTGAAGGATTTTTGATGTTCTAGACGAAAATCAAATCACACCCAAAACCATCACCTGATCCTTTCCAACCCCCAAAATCGATCAAGACTTCAAAATAGATACTTGACATGTACTAGAAAAAGATACTCCTAATCAAGATCTATCATTATAGATATAGATGAGTCATTTTGGAGCATCCTGAAGGATTTTTGATGTTCTAGACGAAAATCAAATCACACCCAAAACCATCACCTGATCCTTCCCAACCCCCAAAATCGATCAAGACTTCAAAATAGATACTTGACATGTACTAGAAAAAGATACTCCTAATCAAGATCTATCATTATAGATATAGATGAGTCATTTTGGAGCATCCTGAAGGATTTTTGATGTTCTAGACGAAAATCAAATCACACCCAAAACCATCACCTGATCCTTCCCAACCCCCAAAATCGATCAAGACTTCAAAATAGATACTTGACATGTACTAGAAAAAGATACTCCTAATCAAGATCTATCATTATAGATATAGATGAGTCATTTTGGAGCATCCTGAAGGATTTTTGATGTTCTAGACGAAAATCAAATCACACCCAAAACCATCACCTGATCCTTCCCAACCCCCAAAATCGATCAAGACTTCAAAATAGATACTTGACATGTACTAGAAAAAGATACTCCTAATCAAGATCTATCATTATAGATATAGATGAGTCATTTTGGAGCATCCTGAAGGATTTTTGATGTTCTAGACGAAAATCAAATCACACCCAAAACCATCACCTGATCCTTCCCAACCCCCAAAATCGATCAAGACTTCAAAATAGATACTTGACATGTACTAGAAAAAGATACTCCTAATCAAGATCTATCATTATAGATATAGATGAGTCATTTTGGATCATCCTGAAGGATTTTTGATGTTCTAGACGAAAATCAAATCACACTCAAAACCATCACCTGATCCTTCCCAACCCCCAAAATCGATCAAGACTTCAAAATAGATACTTGACATGTACTAGAAAAAGATACTCCTAATCAAGATCTATCATTATAGTTATAGATGAGTCATTTTGGAGCATCTTGAAGGATTTTTTATGTTCTAGACGAAAATCAAATCACACCCAAAACCATCACCTGATCCTTCCCAACCCCCAAAATCGATCAAGACTTCAAAATAGATACTTGACATGTACTAGAAAAAGATACTCCTAATCAAGATCTATCATTATAGATATAGATGAGTCATTTTGGAGCATCCTGAAGGATTTTTGATGTTCTAGACGAAAATCAAATCACACCCAAAACCATCACCTGATCCTTCCCAACCCCCAAAATCGATCAAGACTTCAAAATAGATACTTGACATGTACTAGAAAAAGATGCTCCTAATCAAGATCTATCATTATAGATATAGATGAGTCATTTTGGAGCATCCTGAAGGATTTTTGATGTTCTAGACGAAAATCAAATCACACCCAAAACCATCACCTGATCCTTCCCAACCCCCAAAATCGATCAAGACTTCAAAATAGATACTTGACATGTACTAGAAAAAGATACTCCTAATCAAGATCTATCATTATAGATATAGATGAGTCATTTTGGAGCATCCTGAAGGATTTTTGATGTTCTAGACGAAAATCAAATCACACCCAAAACCATCACCTGATCCTTCCCAACCCCCAAAATCGATCAAGACTTCAAAATAGATACTTGACATGTACTAGAAAAAGATACTCCTAATCAAGATCTATCATTATAGATATAGATGAGTCATTTTGGAGCATCCTGAAGGATTTTTGATGTTCTAGACGAAAATCAAATCACACCCAAAACCATCACCTGATCCTTCCCAACCCCCAAAATCGATCAAGACTTCAAAATAAATACTTGACATGTACTAGAAAAAGATACTCCTAATCAAGATCTATCATTATAGATATAGATGAGTCATTTTGGAGCATCCTGAAGGATTTTTGATGTTCTAGACGAAAATCAAATCACACCCAAAACCATCACCTGATCCTTCCCAACCCCCAAAATCGATCAAGACTTCAAAATAGATACTTGACATGTACTAGAAAAAGATACTCCTAATCAAGATCTATCATTATAGATATAGATGAGTCATTTTGGAGCATCCTGAAGGATTTTTGATGTTCTAGACGAAAATCAAATCACACCCAAAACCATCACCTGATCCTTCCCAACCCCCAAAATCGATCAAGACTTCAAAATAGATACTTGACATGTACTAGAAAAAGATACTCCTAATCAAGATCTATAATTATAGATATAGATGAGTCATTTTGGAGCATCCTGAAGGATTTTTGATGTTCTAGACGAAAATCAAATCACACCCAAAACCATCACCTGATCCTTCCCAACCCCCAAAATCGATCAAGACTTCAAAATAGATACTTGACATGTACTAAAAAAAGATACTCCTAATCAAGATCTATCATTATAGATATAGATGAGTCATTTTGGAGCATCCTGAAGGATTTTTGATGTTCTAGACGAAAATCAAATCACACCCAAAACCATCACCTGATCCTTCCCAACCCCCAAAATCGATCAAGACTTCAAAATAGATACTTGACATGTACTAGAAAAAGATACTCCTAATCAAGATCTATAATTATAGATATAAATGAGTCATTTTGGAGCATCCTGAAGGATTTTTGATGTTCTAGACGAAAATCAAATCACACCCAAAACCATCACCTGATCCTTCCCAACCCCCAAAATCGATCAAGACTTCAAAATAGATACTTGACATGTACTAGAAAAAGATACTCCTAATCAAGATCTATCATTATAGATATAGATGAGTCATTTTGGAGCATCCTGAAGGATTTTTGATGTTCTAGACGAAAATCAAATCACACCCAAAACCATCACCTGATCCTTCCCAACCCCCAAAATCGATCAAGACTTCAAAATAGATACTTGACATGTACTAGAAAAAGATACTCCTAATCAAGATCTATCATTATAGATATAGATGAGTCATTTTGGAGCATCCTGAAGGATTTTTGATGTTCTAGACGAAAATCAAATCACACCCAAAACCATCACCTGATCCTTCCCAACCCCCAAAATCGATCAAGACTTCAAAATAGATACTTGACATGTACTAGAAAAAGATACTCCTAATCAAGATCTATCATTATAGATATAGATGAGTCATTTTGGAGCATCCTGAAGGATTTTTGATGTTCTAGACGAAAATCAAATCACACCCAAAACCATCACCTGATCCTTCCCAACCCCCAAAATCGATCAAGACTTCAAAATAGATACTTGACATGTACTAGAAAAAGATACTCCTAATCAAGATCTATCATTATAGATATAGATGAGTCATTTTGGATCATCCTGAAGGATTTTTGATGTTCTAGACGAAAATCAAATCACACTCAAAACCATCACCTGATCCTTCCCAACCCCCAAAATCGATCAAGACTTCAAAATAGATACTTGACATGTACTAGAAAAAGATACTCCTAATCAAGATCTATCATTATAGATATAGATGAGTCATTTTGGAGCATCTTGAAGGATTTTTTATGTTCTAGACGAAAATCAAATCACACCCAAAACCATCACCTGATCCTTCCCAACCCCCAAAATCGATCAAGACTTCAAAATAGATACTTGACATGTACTAGAAAAAGATACTCCTAATCAAGATCTATCATTATAGATATAGATGAGTCATTTTGGAGCATCCTGAAGGATTTTTGATGTTCTAGACGAAAATCAAATCACACCCAAAACCATCACCTGATCCTTCCCAACCCCCAAAATCGATCAAGACTTCAAAATAGATACTTGACATGTACTAGAAAAAGATGCTCCTAATCAAGATCTATCATTATAGATATAGATGAGTCATTTTGGAGCATCCTGAAGGATTTTTGATGTTCTAGACGAAAATCAAATCACACCCAAAACCATCACCTGATCCT
Organism: Eupeodes corollae; assembly: GCF_945859685.1. Classification (NCBI taxonomy): domain Eukaryota; kingdom Metazoa; phylum Arthropoda; class Insecta; order Diptera; family Syrphidae; genus Eupeodes; species Eupeodes corollae. The sequence goes on from NW_026605419.1 coordinate 34,588, forward strand.
TCCCAACCCCCAAAATCGATCAAGACTTCAAAATAGATACTTGACATGTACTAGAAAAAGATACTCCTAATCAAGATCTATCATTATAGATATAGATGAGTCATTTTGGAGCATCCTGAAGGATTTTTGATGTTCTAGACGAAAATCAAATCACACCCAAAACCATCACCTGATCCTTCCCAACCCCCAAAATCGATCAAGACTTCAAAATAGATACTTGACATGTACTAGAAAAAGATACTCCTAATCAAGATCTATCATTATAGATATAGATGAGTCATTTTGGAGCATCCTGAAGGATTTTTGATGTTCTAGACGAAAATCAAATCACACCCAAAACCATCACCTGATCCTTCCCAACCCCCAAAATCGATCAAGACTTCAAAATAGATACTTGACATGTACTAGAAAAAGATACTCCTAATCAAGATCTATCATTATAGATATAGATGAGTCATTTTGGAGCATCCTGAAGGATTTTTGATGTTCTAGACGAAAATCAAATCACACCCAAAACCATCACCTGATCCTTCCCAACCCCCAAAATCGATCAAGACTTCAAAATAGATACTTGACATGTACTAGAAAAAGATACTCCTAATCAAGATCTATAATTATAGATATAGATGAGTCATTTTGGAGCATCCTGAAGGATTTTTGATGTTCTAGACGAAAATCAAATCACACCCAAAACCATCACCTGATCCTTCCCAACCCCCAAAATCGATCAAGACTTCAAAATAGATACTTGACATGTACTAAAAAAAGATACTCCTAATCAAGATCTATCATTATAGATATAGATGAGTCATTTTGGAGCATCCTGAAGGATTTTTGATGTTCTAGACGAAAATCAAATCACACCCAAAACCATCACCTGATCCTTCCCAACCCCCAAAATCGATCAAGACTTCAAAATAGATACTTGACATGTACTAGAAAAAGATACTCCTAATCAAGATCTATAATTATAGATATAAATGAGTCATTTTGGAGCATCCTGAAGGATTTTTGATGTTCTAGACGAAAATCAAATCACACCCAAAACCATCACCTGATCCTTCCCAACCCCCAAAATCGATCAAGACTTCAAAATAGATACTTGACATGTACTAGAAAAAGATACTCCTAATCAAGATCTATAATTATAGATATAGATGAGTCATTTTGGAGCATCCTGAAGGATTTTTGATGTTCTAGACGAAAATCAAATCACACCCAAAACCATCACCTGATCCTTCCCAACCCCCAAAATCGATCAAGACTTCAAAATAGATACTTGACATGTACTAGAAAAAGATACTCCTAATCAAGATCTATCATTATAGATATAGATGAGTCATTTTGGAGCATCCTGAAGGATTTTTGATGTTCTAGACGAAAATCAAATCACACCCAAAACCATCACCTGATCCTTCCCAACCCCCAAAATCGATCAAGACTTCAAAATAGATACTTGACATGTACTAGAAAAAGATACTCCTAATCAAGATCTATCATTATAGATATAGATGAGTCATTTTGGAGCATCCTGAAGGATTTTTGATGTTCTAGACGAAAATCAAATCACACCCAAAACCATCACCTGATCCTTTCCAACCCCCAAAATCGATCAAGACTTCAAAATAGATACTTGACATGTACTAGAAAAAGATACTCCTAATCAAGATCTATCATTATAGATATAGATGAGTCATTTTGGAGCATCCTGAAGGATTTTTGATGTTCTAGACGAAAATCAAATCACACCCAAAACCATCACCTGATCCTTCCCAACCCCCAAAATCGATCAAGACTTCAAAATAGATACTTGACATGTACTAGAAAAAGATACTCCTAATCAAGATCTATCATTATAGATATAGATGAGTCATTTTGGAGCATCCTGAAGGATTTTTGATGTTCTAGACGAAAATCAAATCACACCCAAAACCATCACCTGATCCTTCCCAACCCCCAAAATCGATCAAGACTTCAAAATAGATACTTGACATGTACTAGAAAAAGATACTCCTAATCAAGATCTATCATTATAGATATAGATGAGTCATTTTGGAGCATCCTGAAGGATTTTTGATGTTCTAGACGAAAATCAAATTACACCCAAAACCATCACCTGATCCTTCCCAACCCCCAAAATCGATCAAGACTTCAAAATAGATACTTGACATGTACTAGAAAAAGATACTCCTAATCAAGATCTATCATTATAGATATAGATGAGTCATTTTGGAGCATCCTGAAGGATTTTTGATGTTCTAGACGAAAATCAAATCACACCCAAAACCATCACCTGATCCTTCCCAACCCCCAAAATCGATCAAGACTTCAAAATAGATACTTGACATGTACTAGAAAAAGATACTCCTAATCAAGATCTATCATTATAGATATAGATGAGTCATTTTGGAGCATCCTGAAGGATTTTTGATGTTCTAGACGAAAATCAAATCACACTCAAAACCATCACCTGATCCTTCCCAACCCCCAAAATCGATCAAGACTTCAAAATAGATACTTGACATGTACTAGAAAAAGATACTCCTAATCAAGATCTATCATTATAGATATAGATGAGTCATTTTGGAGCATCCTGAAGGATTTTTGATGTTCTAGACGAAAATCAAATCACACCCAAAACCATCACCTGATCATTCCCAACCCCCAAAATCGATCAAGACTTCAAAATAGATACTTGACATGTACTAGAAAAAGATACTCCTAATCAAGATCTATCATTATAGATATAGATGAGTCATTTTGGAGCATCCTGAAGGATTTTTGATGTTCTAGACGAAAATCAAATCACACCCAAAACCATCACCTGATCCTTCCCAACCCCCAAAATCGATCAAGACTTCAAAATAGATACTTGACATGTACTAGAAAAAGATACTCCTAATCAAGATCTATCATTATAGATATAGATGAGTCATTTTGGAGCATCCTGAAGGATTTTTGATGTTCTAGACGAAAATCAAATCACACCCAAAACCATCACCTGATCCTTCCCAACCCCCAAAATCGATCAAGACTTCAAAATAGATACTTGACATGTACTAGAAAAAGATACTCCTAATCAAGATCTATCATTATAGATATAGATGAGGCATTTTGGAGCATCCTGAAGGATTTTTGATGTTCTAGACGAAAATCAAATCACACCCAAAACCATCACCTGATCCTTCCCAACCCCCAAAATCGATCAAGACTTCAAAATAGATACTTGACATGTACTAGAAAAAGATACTCCTAATCAAGATCTATCATTATAGATATAGATGAGTCATTTTGGAGCATCCTGAAGGATTTTTGATGTTCTAGACGAAAATCAAATCACACCCAAAACCATCACCTGATCCTTCCCAACCCCCAAAATCGATCAAGACTTCAAAATAGATACTTGACATGTACTAGAAAAAGATACTCCTAATCAAGATCTATAATTATAGATATAGATGAGTCATTTTGGAGCATCCTGAAGGATTTTTGATGTTCTAGACGAAAATCAAATCACACCCAAAACCATCACCTGATCCTTCCCAACCCCCAAAATCGATCAAGACTTCAAAATAGATACTTGACATGTACTAGAAAAAGATACTCCTAATCAAGATCTATCATTATAGATATAGATGAGTCATTTTGGAGCATCCTGAAGGATTTTTGATGTTCTAGACGAAAATCAAATCACACCCAAAACCATCACCTGATCCTTCCCAACCCCCAAAATCGATCAAGACTTCAAAATAGATACTTGACATGTACTAGAAAAAGATACTCCTAATCAAGATCTATCATTATAGATATAGATGAGTCATTTTGGAGCATCCTGAAGGATTTTTGATGTTCTAGACGAAAATCAAATCACACCCAAAACCATCACCTGATCCTTCCCAACCCCCAAAATCGATCAAGACTTCAAAATAGATACTTGACATGTACTAGAAAAAGATACTCCTAATCAAGATCTATCATTATAGATATAGATGAGTCATTTTGGAGCATCCTGAAGGATTTTTGATGTTCTAGACGAAAATCAAATCACACCCAAAACCATCACCTGATCCTTCCCAACCCCCAAAATCGATCAAGACTTCAAAATAGATACTTGACATGTACTAGAAAAAGATACTCCTAATCAAGATCTATCATTATAGATATAGATGAGTCATTTTGGAGCATCCTGAAGGATTTTTGATGTTCTAGACGAAAATCAAATCACACCCAAAACCATCACCTGATCCTTCCCAACCCCCAAAATCCATCAAGACTTCAAAATAGATACTTGACATGTACTAGAAAAAGATACTCCTAATCAAGATCTATCATTATAGATATAGATGAGTCATTTTGGAGCATCCTGAAGGATTTTTGATGTTCTAGACGAAAATCAAATCACACCCAAAACCATCACCTGATCCTTCCCAACCCCCAAAATCGATCAAGACTTCAAAATAGATACTTGACATGTACTAGAAAAAGATACTCCTAATCAAGATCTATAATTATAGATATAGATGAGTCATTTTGGAGCATCCTGAAGGATTTTTGATGTTCTAGACGAAAATCAAATCACACCCAAAACCATCACCTGATCCTTCCCAACCCCCAAAATCGATCAAGACTTCAAAATAGATACTTGACATGTACTATAAAAAGATACTCCTAATCAAGATCTATCATTATAGATATAGATGAGTCATTTTGGAGCATCCTGAAGGATTTTTGATGTTCTAGACGAAAATCAAATCACACCCAAAACCATCACCTGATCCTTCCCAACCCCCAAAATCGATCAAGACTTCAAAATAGATACTTGACATGTACTAGAAAAAGATACTCCTAATCAAGATCTATCATTATAGATATATATGAGTCATTTTGGAGCATCCTGAAGGATTTTTGATGTTCTAGACGAAAATCAAATCACACCCAAAACCATCACCTGATCCTTCCCAACCCCCAAAATCGATCAAGACTTCAAAATAGATACTTGACATGTACTAGAAAAAGATACTCCTAATCAAGATCTATCATTATAGATATAGATGAGTCATTTTGGAGCATCCTGAAGGATTTTTGATGTTCTAGACGAAAATCAAATCACACCCAAAACCATCACCTGATCCTTCCCAACCCCCAAAATCGATCAAGACTTCAAAATAGATACTTGACATGTACTAGAAAATGATACTCCTAATCAAGATCTATAATTATAGATATAGATGAGTCATTTTGGAGCATCCTGAAGGATTTTTGATGTTCTAGACGAAAATCAAATCACACCCAAAACCATCACCTGATCCTTCCCAACCCCCAAAATCGATCAAGACTTCAAAATAGATACTTGACATGTACTAGAAAAAGATACTCCTAATCAAGATCTATCATTATAGATATAGATGAGTCATTTTGGAGCATCCTGAAGGATTTTTGATGTTCTAGACGAAAATCAAATCACACAAAAAACCATCACCTGATCCTTCCCAACCCCCAAAATCGATCAAGACTTCAAAATAGATACTTGACATGTATTAGAAAAAGATACTCCTAATCAAGATCTATCATTATAGATATAGATGAGTCATTTTGGAGCATCCTGAAGGATTTTTGATGTTCTAGACGAAAATCAAATCACACCCAAAACCATCACCTGATCCTTCCCAACCCCCAAAATCGATCAAGACTTCAAAATAGATACTTGACATGTACTAGAAAAAGATACTCCTAATCAAGATCTATCATTATAGATATAGATGAGTCATTTTGGAGCATCCTGAAGGATTTTTGATGTTCTAGACGAAAATCAAATCACACCCAAAACCATCACCTGATCCTTCCCAACCCCCAAAATCGATCAAGACTTCAAAATAGATACTTGACATGTACTAGAAAAAGATACTCCTAATCAAGATCTATCATTATAGATATAGATGAGTCATTTTGGAGCATCCTGAAGGATTTTTGATGTTCTAGACGAAAATCAAATCACACCCAAAACCATCACCTGATCCTTCCCAACCCCCAAAATCGATCAAGACTTCAAAATAGATACTTGACATGTACTAGAAAAAGATACTCCTAATCAAGATCTATCATTATAGATATAGATGAGTCATTTTGGAGCATCCTGAAGGATTTTTGATGTTCTAGACGAAAATAAAATCACACCCAAAACCATCACCTGATCCTTCCCAACCCCCAAAATCGATCAAGACTTCAAAATAGATACTTGACATGTACTAGAAAAAGATACTCCTAATCAAGATCTATCATTATAGATATAGATGAGTCATTTTGGAGCATCCTGAAGGATTTTTGATGTTCTAGACGAAAATCAAATCACACCCAAAACCATCACCTGATCCTTCCCAACCCCCAAAATCGATCAAGACTTCAAAATAGATACTTGACATGTACTAGAAAAAGATACTCCTAATCAAGATCTATCATTATAGATATAGATGAGTCATTTTGGAGCATCCTGAAGGATTTTTGATGTTTTAGACGAAAATCAAATCACACCCAAAACCATCACCTGATCCTTCCCAACCCCCAAAATCGATCAAGACTTCAAAATAGATACTTGACATGTACTAAAAAAAGATACTCCTAATCAAGATCTATCATTATAGATATAGATGAGTCATTTTGGAGCATCCTGAAGGATTTTTGATGTTCTAGACGAAAATCAAATCACACCCAAAACCATCACCTGATCCTTCCCAACCCCTTAAATCGATCAAGACTTCAAAATAGATACTTGACGTGTACTAGAAAAAGATACTCCTAATCAAGATCTATCATTATAGATATAGATGAGTCATTTTGGAGCATCCTGAAGGATTTTTGATGTTCTAGACGAAAATCAAATCATACCCAAAACCATCACCTGATCCTTCCCAACCCCCAAAATCGATCAAGACTTCAAAATAGATACTTGACATGTACTAGAAAAATATACTCCTAATCAAGATCTATCATTATAGATATAGATGAGTCATTTTGGAGCATCCTGAAGGATTTTTGATGTTCTAGACGAAAATCAAATCACACCCAAAACCATCACCTGATCCTTCCCAACCCCCAAAATCGATCAAGACTTCAAAATAGATACTTGACATGTACTAGAAAAAGATACTCCTAATCAAGATCTATCATAATAGATATAGATGAGTCATTTTGGAGCATCCTGAAGGATTTTTGATGTTCTAGACGAAAATCAAATCACACCCAAAACCATCACCTGATCCTTCCCAACCCCCAAAATCGATCAAGACTTCAAAATAGATACTTGACATGTACTAGAAAAAGATACTCCTAATCAAGATCTATCATTATAGATATAGATGAGTCATTTTGGAGCATCCTGAAGGATTTTTGATGTTCTAGACGAAAATCAAATCACACCCAAAACCATCACCTGATCCTTCCCAACCCCCAAAATCGATCAAGACTTCAAAATAGATACTTGACATGTACTAGAAAAAGATACTCCTAATCAAGATCTATCATTATAGATATAGATGAGTCATTTTGGAGCATCCTGAAGGATTTTTGATGTTCTAGACGAAAATCAAATCACACCCAAAACCATCACCTGATCCTTCCCAACCCCCAAAATCGATCAAGACTTCAAAATAGATACTTGACATGTACTAGAAAAAGATACTCCTAATCAAGATCTATAATTATAGATATAGATGAGTCATTTTGGAGCATCCTGAAGGATTTTTGGTGTTCTAGACGAAAATCAAATCACACCCAAAACCATCACCTGATCTTTCCCAACTCCCAAAATCAATCAAGACTTCAAAATAGATACTTGACATGTACTAGAAAAAGATACTCCTAATCAAGATCTATCATTATAGATATAGATGAGTCATTTTGGAGCATCCTGAAGGATTTTTGATGTTCTAGACGAAAATCAAATCACACCCAAAACCATCACCTGATCCTTCCCAACCCCCAAAATCGATCAAGACTTCAAAATAGATACTTGACATGTACTAGAAAAAGATACTCCTAATCAAGATCTATCATTATAGATATAGATGAGTCATTTTGGAGCATCCTGAAGGATTTTTGATGTTCTAGACGAAAATCAAATCACACCCAAAACCATCACCTGATCCTTCCCAACCCCCAAAATCGATCAAGACTTCAAAATAGATACTTGACATGTACTAGAAAAAGATACTCCTAATCAAGATCTATCATTATAGATATAGATGAGTCATTTTGGAGCATCCTGAAGGATTTTTGATGTTCTAGACGAAAATCAAATCACACAAAAAACCATCACCTGATCCTTCCCAACCCCCAAAATCGATCAAGACTTCAAAATAGATACTTGACATGTACTAGAAAAAGATACTCCTAATCAAGATCTATCATTATAGATATAGATGAGTCATTTTGGAGCATCCTGAAGGATTTTTGATGTTCTAGACGAAAATCAAATCACACCCAAAACCATCACCTGATCCTTCCCAACCCCCAAAATCGATCAAGACTTCAAAATAGATACTTGACATGTACTAGAAAAAGATACTCCTAATCAAGATCTATCATTATAGATATAGATGAGTCATTTTGGAGCATCCTGAAGGATTTTTGATGTTCTAGACGAAAATCAAATCACACCCAAAACCATCACCTGATCCTTCCCAACCCCCAAAATCGATCAAGACTTCAAAATAGATACTTGACATGTACTAGAAAAAGATACTCCTAATCAAGATCTATCATTATAGATATAGATGAGTCATTTTGGAGCATCCTGAAGGATTTTTGATGTTCTAGACGAAAATCAAATCACACCCAAAACCATCACCTGATCCTTCCCAACCCCCAAAATCGATCAAGACTTCAAAATAGATACTTGACATGTACTAGAAAAAGATACTCCTAATCAAGATCTATCATTATAGATATAGATGAGTCATTTTGGAGCATCCTGAAGGATTTTTGATGTTCTAGACGAAAATCAAATCACACCCAAAACCATCACCTGATCCTTCCCAACCCCCAAAATCGATCAAGACTTCAAAATAGATACTTGACATGTACTAGAAAAAGATACTCCTAATCAAGATCTATCATTATAGATATAGATGAGTCATTTTGGAGCATCCTGAAGGATTTTTGATGTTCTAGACGAAAATCAAATCACACCCAAAACCATCACCTGATCCTTCCCAACCCCCAAAATCGATCAAGACTTCAAAATAGATACTTGACATGTACTAGAAAAAGATACTCCTAATCAAGATCTATCATTATAGATATAGATGAGTCATTTTGGAGCATCCTGAAGGATTTTTGATGTTCTAGACGAAAATCAAATCACACCCAAAACCATCACCTGATCCTTCCCAACCCCCAAAATCGATCAAGACTTCAAAATAGATACTTGACATGTACTAGAAAAAGATACTCCTAATCAAGATCTATCATTATAGATATAGATGAGTCATTTTGGAGCATCCTGAAGGATTTTTGATGTTCTAGACGAAAATCAAATCACACCCAAAACCATCCCCTGATCCTTCCCAACCCCCAAAATCGATCAAGACTTCAAAATAGATACTTGACATGTACTAGAAAAAGATACTCCTAATCAAGATCTATCATTATAGATATAGATGAGTCATTTTGGAGCATCCTGAAGGATTTTTGATGTTCTAGACGAAAATCAAATCACACCCAAAACCATCACCTGATCCTTCCCAACCCCCAAAATCGATCAAGACTTCAAAATAGATACTTGACATGTATTAGAAAAAGATACTCCTAATCAAGATCTATCATTATAGATATAGATGAGTCATTTTGGAGCATCCTGAAGGATTTTTGATGTTCTAGACGAAAATCAAATCACACCCAAAACCATCACCTGATCCTTCCCAACCCCCAAAATCGATCAAGACTTCAAAATAGATACTTGACATGTACAAGAAAAAGATACTCCTAATCAAGATCTATCATTATAGATATAGATGAGTCATTTTGGAGCATCCTGAAGGATTTTTGATGTTCTAGACGAAAATCAAATCACACCCAAAACCATCACCTGATCCTTCCCAAGCCCCAAAATCGATCAAGACTTCAAAATAGATACTTGACATGTACTAGAAAAAGATACTCCTAATCAAGATCTATCATTATAGATATAGGTGAGTCATTTTGGAGCATCCTGAAGGATTTTTGATGTTCTAGACGAAAATCAAATCACACCCAAAACCATCACCTGATCCTTCCCAACCCCCAAAATCGATCAAGACTTCAAAATAGATACTTGACATGTACTAGAAAAAGATACTCCTAATCAAGATCTATCATTATAGATATAGATGAGTCATTTTGGAGCATCCTGAAGGATTTTTGATGTTCTAGACGAAAATCAAATCACACCCAAAACCATCACCTGATCCTTCCCAACCCCCAAAATCGATCAAGACTTCAAAATAGATACTTGACATGTACTACAAAAAGATACTCCTAATCAAGATCTATCATTATAGATATAGATGAGTCATTTTGGAGCATCCTGAAGGATTTTTGATGTTCTAGACGAAAATCAAATCACACCCAAAACCATCACCTGATCCTTCCCAACCCCCAAAATCGATCAAGACTTCAAAATAGATACTTGACATGTACTAGAAAAAGATACTCCTAATCAAGATCTATAATTATAGATATAGATGAGTCATTTTGGAGCATCCTGAAAGATTTTTGATGTTCTAGACGAAAATCAAATCACACCCAAAACCATCACCTGATCCTTCCCAACCCCCAAAATCGATCAAGACTTCAAAATAGATACTTGACATGTACTAGAAAAAGATACTCCTAATCAAGATCTATCATTATAGATATAGATGAGTCATTTTGGAGCATCCTGAAGGATTTTTGGTGTTCTAGACGAAAATCAAATCACACCCAAAACCATCACCTGATCCTTCCCAACCCCCAAAATCGATCAAGACTTCAAAATAGATACTTGACATGTACTAGAAAAAGATACTCCTAATCAAGATCTATCATTATAGATATAGATGAGTCATTTTGGAGCATCCTGAAGGATTTTTGATGTTCTAGACGAAAATCAAATCACACCCAAAACCATCACCTGATCCTTCCCAACCCCCAAAATCGATCAAGACTTCAAAATAGATACTTGACATGTACTAGAAAAAGATACTCCTAATCAAGATCTATCATTATAGATATAGATGAGTCATTTTGGAGCATCCTGAAGGATTTTTGATGTTCTAGACGAAAATCAAATCACACCCAAAACCATCACCTGATCCTTCCCAACCCCCAAAATCGATCAAGACTTCAAAATAGATACTTGACATGTACTAGAAAAAGATACTCCTAATCAAGATCTATCATTATAGATATAGATGAGTCATTTTGGAGCATCCTGAAGGATTTTTGATTTCTAGACGAAAATCAAATCACACCCAAAACCATCACCTGATCCTTCCCAACCCCCAAAATCGATCAAGACTTCAAAATAGATACTTGACATGTACTAGAAAAAGATACTCCTAATCAAGATCTATCATTATAGATATAGATGAGTCATTTTGGAGCATCCTGAAGGATTTTTGATGTTCTAGACGAAAATCAAATCACACCCAAAACCATCACCTGATCCTTCCCAACCCCCAAAATCGATCAAGACTTCAAAATAGATACTTGACATGTACTAGAAAAAGATACTCCTATTCAAGATCTATCATTATAGATATAGATGAGTCATTTTGGAGCATCCTGAAGGATTTTTGATGTTCTAGACGAAAATCAAATCACACCCAAAACCATCACCTGATCCTTCCCAACCCCCAAAATCGATCAAGACTTCAAAATAGATACTTGACATGTACTAGAAAAAGATACTCCTAATCAAGATCTATCATTATAGATATAGATGAGTCATTTTGGAGCATCCTGAAGGATTTTTGATGTTCTAGACGAAAATCAAATCACACCCAAAACCATCACCTGATCCTTCCCAACCCCCAAAATCGATCAAGACTTCAAAATAGATACTTGACATGTACTAGAAAAAGATACTCCTAATCAAGATCTATCATTATAGTTAAGATGAGTCATTTTGGAGCATCCTGAAGGATTTTTGATGTTCTAGACGAAAATCAAATCACACCCAAAACCATCACCTGATCCTTCCCAACCCCCAAAATCGATCAAGACTTCAAAATAGATACTTGACATGTACTAGAAAAAGATACTCCTAATCAAGATCTATCATTATAGATATAGATGAGTCATTTTGGAGCATCCTGAAGGATTTTTGATGTTCTAGACGAAAATCAAATCACACCCAAAACCATCACCTGATCCTTCCCAACCCCCAAAATCGATCAAGACTTCAAAATAGATACTTGACACTAGAAAAAGATACTCCTAATCAAGATCTATCATTATAGATATAGATGAGTCATTTTGGAGCATCCTGAAGGATTTTTGATGTTCTAGACGAAAATCAAATCACACCCAAAACCATCACCTGATCCTTCCCAACCCCCAAAATCGATCAAGACTTCAAAATAGATACTTGACATGTACTAGAAAAAGATACTCCTAATCAAGATCTATAATTATAGATATAGATGAGTCATTTTGGAGCATCCTGAAGGATTTTTGATGTTCTAGACGAAAATCAAATCACACCCAAAACCATCACCTGATCCTTCCCAACCCCCAAAATCGATCAAGACTTCAAAATAGATACTTGACATGTACTAGAAAAAGATACTCCTAATCAAGATCTATCATTATAGATATATATGAGTCATTTTGGAGCATCCTGAAGGATTTTTGATGTTCTAGACGAAAATCAAATCACACCCAAAACCATCACCTGATCCTTCCCAACCCCCAAAATCGATCAAGACTTCAAAATAGATACTTGACATGTACTAGAAAAAGATACTCCTAATCAAGATCTATCATTATAGATATAGATGAGTCATTTTGGAGCATCCTGAAGGATTTTTGATGTTCTAGACGAAAATCAAATCACACCCAAAACCATCACCTGATCCTTCCCAACCCCCAAAATCGATCAAGACTTCAAAATAGATACTTGACATGTACTAGAAAAAGATACTCCTAATCAAGATCTATCATTATAGATATAGATGAGTCATTTTGGAGCATCCTGAAGGATTTTTGATGTTCTAGACGAAAATCAAATCACACCCAAAACCATCACCTGATCCTTCCCAACCCCCAAAATCGATCAAGACTTCAAAATAGATACTTGACATGTACTAGAAAAAGATACTCCTAATCAAGATCTATCATTATAGATATAGATGAGTCATTTTGGAGCATCCTGAAGGATTTTTGATGTTCTAGACGAAAATCAAATCACACCCAAAACCATCACCTGATCCTTCCCAACCCCCAAAATCGATCAAGACTTCAAAATAGATACTTGACATGTACTAGAAAAAGATACTCCTAATCAAGATCTATCATTATAGATATAGATGAGTCATTTTGGAGCATCCTGAAGGATTTTTGATGTTCTAGACGAAAATCAAATCACACCCAAAACCATCACCTGATCCTTCCCAACCCCCAAAATCGATCAAGACTTCAAAATAGATACTTGACATGTACTAGAAAAAGATACTCCTAATCAAGATCTATCATTATAGATATAGATGAGTCATTTTGGAGCATCCTGAAGGATTTTTGATATTCTAGACGAAAATCAAATCACACCCAAAGCCATCACCTGATGCCTCCCAACCCCCAAAATCGATCAAGACTTCAAAATAGATACTTGACATGTACTAGAAAAAGATACTCCTAATCAAGATCTATAATTATAGATATAGATGAGTCATTTTGGAGCATCCTGAAGGATTTTTGATGTTCTAGACGAAAATCAAATCACACCCAAAACCATCACCTGACCCTTCCCAACCCCCAAAATCGATCAAGACTTCAAAATAGATACTTGACATGTACTAGAAAAAGATACTCCTAATCAAGATCTATCATTATAGATATAGATGAGTCATTTTGGAGCATCCTGAAGGATTTTTGATGTTCTAGACGAAAATCAAATCACACCCAAAACCATCACCTGATCCTTCCCAACCCCCAAAATCGATCAAGACTTCAAAATAGATACTTGACATGTACTAGAAAAAGATACTCCTAATCAAGATCTATCATTATAGATATAGATGAGTCATTTTGGAGCATCCTGAAGGATTTTTGATGTTCTAGACGAAAATCAAATCACACCCAAAACCATCACCTGATCCTTCCCAACCCCCAAAATCGATCAAGACTTCAAAATAGATACTTGACATGTACTAGAAAAAGATACTCCTAATCAAGATCTATCATTATAGATATAGATGAGTCATTTTGGAGCATCCTGAAGGATTTTTGATGTTCTAGACGAAAATCAAATCACACCCAAAACCATCACCTGATCCTTCCCAACCCCCAAAATCGATCAAGACTTCAAAATAGATACTTGAAATGTACTAGAAAAAGATACTCCTAATCAAGATCTATCATTATAGATATAGATGAGTCATTTTGGAGCATCCTGAAGGATTTTTGATGTTCTAGACGAAAATCAAATCACACCCAAAACCATCACCTGATCCTTCCCAACCCCCAAAATCGATCAAGACTTCAAAATAGATACTTGACATGTACTAGAAAAAGATACTCCTAATCAAGATCTATCATTATAGATATAGATGAGTCATTTTGGAGCATCCTGAAGGATTTTTGATGTTCTAGACGAAAATAAAATCACACCCAAAACCATCACCTGATCCTTCCCAACCCCCAAAATCGATCAAGACTTCAAAATAGATACTTGACATGTACTAGAAAAAGATACTCCTAATCAAGATCTATCATTATAGATATAGATGAGTCATTTTGGAGCATCCTGAAGGATTTTTGATGTTCTAGACGAAAATCAAATCACACCCAAAACCATCACCTGATCCTTCCCAACCCCCAAAATCGATCAAGACTTCAAAATAGATACTTGACATGTACTAGAAAAAGATACTCCTAATCAAGATCTATCATTATAGATATAGATGAGTCATTTTGGAGCATCCTGAAGGATTTTTGATGTTCTAGACGAAAATCAAATCACACCCAAAACCATCACCTGATCCTTCCCAACCCCCAAAATCGATCAAGACTTCAAAATAGATACTTGACATGTACTAGAAAAAGATACTCCTAATCAAGATCTATAATTATAGATATAGATGAGTCATTTTGGAGCATCCTGAAGGATTTTTGATGTTCTAGACGAAAATCAAATCACACCCAAAACCATCACCTGATCCTTCCCAACCCCCAAAATCGATCAAGACTTCAAAATAGATACTTGACATGTACTAGAAAAAGATACTCCTAATCAAGATCTATCATTATAGATATAGATGAGTCATTTTGGAGCATCCTGAAGGATTTTTGATGTTCTAGACGAAAATCAAATCACACCCAAAACCATCACCTGATCCTTCCCAACCCCCAAAATCGATCAAGACTTCAAAATAGATACTTGACATGTACTAGAAAAAGATACTCCTAATCAAGATCTATCATTATAGATATAGATGAGTCATTTTGGAGCATCCTGAAGGATTTTTGATGTTCTAGACGAAAATCAAATCACACCCAAAACCATCACCTGATCCTTCCCAACCCCCAAAATCGATCAAGACTTCAAAATAGATACTTGACATGTACTAGAAAAAGATACTCCTAATCAAGATCTATCATTATAGATATAGATGAGTCATTTTGGAGCATCCTGAAGGATTTTTGATGTTCTAGACGAAAATCAAATCACACCCAAAACCATCACCTGATCCTTCCCAACCAACAAAATCGATCAAGACTTCAAAATAGATACTTGACATGTACTAGAAAAAGATACTCCTAATCAAGATCTATCATTATAGATATAGATGAGTCATTTTGGAGCATCCTGAAGGATTTTTGATGTTCTAGACGAAAATCAAATCACACCCAAAACCATCACCTGATCCTTCCCAACCCCCAAAATCGATCAAGACTTCAAAATAGATACTTGACATGTACTAGAAAAAGATACTCCTAATCAAGATCTATCATTACAGATATAGATGAGTCATTTTGGAGCATCCTGAAGGATTTTTGATGTTCTAGACGAAAATCAAATCACACCCAAAACCATCACCTGATCCTTCCCAACCCCCAAAATCGATCAAGACTTCAAAATAGATACTTGACATGTACTAGAAAAAGATACTCCTAATCAAGATCTTTAATTATAGATATAGATGAGTCATTTTGGAGCATCCTGAAGGATTTTTGATGTTCTAGACGAAAATCAAATCACACCCAAAACCATCACCTGATCCTTCCCAACCCCCAAAATCGATCAAGACTTCAAAATAGATACTTGACATGTACTAGAAAAAGATACTCCTAATCAAGATCTATCATTATAGATATAGATGAGTCATTTTGGAGCATCCTGAAGGATTTTTGATGTTCTAGACGAAAATCAAATCACACCCAAAACCATCACCTGATCCTTCCCAACCCCCAAAATCGATCAAGACTTCAAAATAGATACTTGACATGTACTAGAAAAAGATACTCCTAATCAAGATCTATCATTATAGATATAGATGAGTCATTTTGGAGCATCCTGAAGGATTTTTGATGTTCTAGACGAAAATCAAATCACACCCAAAACCATCACCTGATCCTTCCCAACCCCCAAAATCGATCAAGACTTCAAAATAGATACTTGATATGTACTAGAAAAAGATACTCCTAATCAAGATCTATCATTATAGATATAGATGAGTCATTTTGGAGCATCCTGAAGGATTTTTGATGTTCTAGACGAAAATCAAATCACACCCAAAACCATCACCTGATCCTTCCCAACCCCCAAAATTGATCAAGACTTCAAAATAGATACTTGACATGTACTAGAAAAAGATACTCCTAATCAAGATCTATCATTATAGATATAGATGAGTCATTTTGGAGCATCCTGAAGGATTTTTGATGTTCTAGACGAAAATCAAATCACACCCAAAACCATCACCTGATCCTTCCCAACCCCCAAAATCGATCAAGACTTCAAAATAGATACTTGACATGTACTAGAAAAAGATAGTCCTAATCAAGATCTATCATTATAGATATAGATGAGTCATTTTGGAGCATCCTGAAGGATTTTTGATGTTCTAGACGAAAATCAAATCACACCCAAAACCATCACCTGATCCTTCCCAACCCCCAAAATCGATCAAGACTTCAAAATAGATACTTGACATGTACTAGAAAAAGATACTCCTAATCAAAATCTATCATTATAGATATAGATGAGTCATTTTGGAGCATCCTGAAGGATTTTTGATGTTCTAGACGAAAATCAAATCACACCCAAAACCATCACCTGATCCTTCCCAACCCCCAAAATCGATCAAGACTTCAAAATAGATACTTGACATGTACTAGAAAAAGATACTCCTAATCAAGATCTATCATTATAGATATAGATGAGTCATTTTGGAGCATCCTGAAGGATTTTTGATGTTCTAGACGAAAATCAAATCACACCCAAAACCATCACCTGATCCTTCCCAACCCCCAAAATCGATCAAGACTTCAAAATAGATACTTGACATGTACTAGAAAAAGATACTCCTAATCAAGATCTATCATTATAGATATAGATGAGTCATTTTGGAGCATTCTGAAGGATTTTTGATGTTCTAGACGAAAATCAAATCACACCCAAAACCATCACCTGATCCTTCCCAACCCCCAAAATCGATCAAGACTTCAAAATAGATACTTGACATGTACTAGAAAAAGATACTCCTAATCAAGATCTATCATTATAGATATAGATGAGTCATTTTGGAGCATCCTGAAGGATTTTTGATGTTCTAGACGAAAATCAAATCACACCCAAAACCATCACCTGATCCTTCCCAACCCCCAAAATCGATCAAGACTTCAAAATAGATACTTGACATGTACTAGAAAAAGATACTCCTAATCAAGATCTATCATTATAGATATAGATGAGTCATTTTGGAGCATCCTGAAGGATTTTTGATGTTCTAGACGAAAATCAAATCACACCCAAAACCATCACCTGATCCTTCCCAACCCCCAAAATCGATCAAGACTTCAAAATAGATACTTGACATGTACTAGAAAAAGATACTCCTAATCAAGATCTATCATTATAGATATAGATGAGTCATTTTGGAGCATCCTGAAGGATTTTTGATGTTCTAGACGAAAATAAAATCACACCCAAAACCATCACCTGATCCTTCCCAACCCCCAAAATCGATCAAGACTTCAAAATAGATACTTGACATGTACTAGAAAAAGATACTCCTAATCAAGATCTATCATTATAGATATAGATGAGTCATTTTGGAGCATCCTGAATCATTTTTGATGTTCTAGACGAAAATCAAATCACACCCAAAACCATCACCTGATCCTTCCCAACCCCCAAAATCGATCAAGACTTCAAAATAGATACTTGACATGTACTAGAAAAAGATACTCCTAATCAAGATCTATCATTATAGATATAGATGAGTCATTTTGGAGCATCCTGAAGGATTTTGATGTTCTAGACGAAAATCAAATCACACCCAAAACCATCACCTGATCCTTCCCAACCCCCAAAATCGATCAAGACTTCAAAATAGATACTTGACATGTACTAGAAAAAGATACTCCTAATCAAGATCTATCATTATAGATATAGATGAGTCATTTTGGAGCATCCTGAAGGATTTTTGATGTTCTAGACGAAAATCAAATCACACCCAAAACCATCACCTGATCCTTCCCAACCCCCAAAATCGATCAAGACTTCAAAATAGATACTTGACATGTACTAGAAAAAGATACTCCTAATCAAGATCTATCATTATAGATATAGATGAGTCATTTTGGAGCATCCTGAAGGATTTTTGATGTTCTAGACGAAAATCAAATCACACCCAAAACCATCACCTGATCCTTCCCAACCCCCAAAATCGATCAAGACTTCAAAATAGATACTTGACATGTACTAGAAAAAGATACTCCTAATCAAGATCTATCATTATAGATATAGATGAGTCATTTTGGAGCATCCTGAAGGACTTTTGATGTTCTAGACGAAAATCAAATCACACCCAAAACCATCACCTGATCCTTCCCAACCCCCAAAATCGATCAAGACTTCAAAATAGATACTTGACATGTACTAGAAAAAGATACTCCTAATCAAGATCTATCATTATAGATATAGATGAGTCATTTTGGAGCATCCTGAAGGATTTTTGATGTTCTAGACGAAAATCAAATCACACCCAAAACCATCACCTGATCCTTCCCAACCCCCAAAATCGATCAAGACTTCAAAATAGATACTTGACATGTACTAGAAAAAGATACTCCTAATCAAGATCTATCATTATAGATATAGATGAGTCATTTTGGAGCATCCTGAAGGATTTTTGATGTTCTAGACGAAAATCAAATCACACCCAAAACCATCACCTGATCCTTCCCAACCCCCAAAATCGATCAAGACTTCAAAATAGATACTTGACATGTACTAGAAAAAGATACTCCTAATCAAGATCTATCATTATAGATATAGATGAGTCATTTTGGAAAATCGATCAAGACTTCAAAATAGATACTTGACATGTACTAGAAAAAGATACTCCTAATCAAGATCTATCATTACAGATATAGATGAGTCATTTTGGAGCATCCTGAAGGATTTTTGATGTTCTAGACGAAAATCAAATCACACCCAAAACCATCACCTGATCCTTCCCAACCCCCAAAATCGATCAAGACTTCAAAATAGATACTTGACATGTACTAGAAAAAGATACTCCTAATCAAGATCTATAATTATAGATATAGATGAGTCATTTTGGAGCATCCTGAAGGATTTTTGATGTTCTAGACGAAAATCAAATCACACCCAAAACCATCACCTGATCCTTCCCAACCCCCAAAATCGATCAAGACTTCAAAATAGATACTTGACATGTACTAGAAAAAGATACTCCTAATCAAGATCTATCATTATAGATATAGATGAGTCATTTTGGAGCATCCTGAAGGATTTTTGATGTTCTAGACGAAAATCAAATCACACCCAAAACCATCACCTGATCCTTCCCAACCCCCAAAATCGATCAAGACTTCAAAATAGATACTTGACATGTACTAGAAAAAGATACTCCTAATCAAGATCTATCATTATAGATATAGATGAGTCATTTTGGAGCATCCTGAAGGATTTTTGATGTTCTAGACGAAAATCAAATCACACCCAAAACCATCACCTGATCCTTCCCAACCCCCAAAATCGATCAAGACTTCAAAATAGATACTTGATATGTACTAGAAAAAGATACTCCTAATCAAGATCTATCATTATAGATATAGATGAGTCATTTTGGAGCATCCTGAAGGATTTTTGATGTTCTAGACGAAAATCAAATCACACCCAAAACCATCACCTGATCCTTCCCAACCCCCAAAATCGATCAAGACTTCAAAATAGATACTTGACATGTACTAGAAAAAGATACTCCTTATCAAGATCTATCATTATAGATATAGATGAGTCATTTTGGAGCATCCTGAAGGATTTTTGATGTTCTAGACGAAAATCAAATCACACCCAAAACCATCACCTGATCCTTCCCAACCCCCAAAATCGATCAAGACTTCAAAATAGATACTTGACATGTACTAGAAAAAGATACTCCTAATCAAGATCTATCATTATAGATATAGATGAGTCATTTTGGAGCATCCTGAAGGATTTTTGATGTTCTAGACGAAAATCAAATCACACCCAAAACCATCACCTGATCCTTCCCAACCCCCAAAATCGATCAAGACTTCAAAATAGATACTTGACATGTACTAGAAAAAGATACTCCTAATCAAAATCTATCATTATAGATATAGATGAGTCATTTTGGAGCATCCTGAAGGATTTTTGATGTTCTAGACGAAAATCAAATCACACCCAAAACCATCACCTGATCCTTCCCAACCCCCAAAATCGATCAAGACTTCAAAATAGATACTTGACATGTACTAGAAAAAGATACTCCTAATCAAGATCTATAATTATAGATATAGATGAGTCATTTTGGAGCATCCTGAAGGATTTTTGATGTTCTAGACGAAAATCAAATCACACCCAAAACCATCACCTGATCCTTCCCAACCCCCAAAATTGATCAAGACTTCAAAATAGATACTTGACATGTACTAGAAAAAGATACTCCTAATCAAGATCTATCATTATAGATATAGATGAGTCATTTTGGAGCATCCTGAAGGATTTTTGATGTTCTAGACGAAAATCAAATCACACCCAAAACCATCACCTGATCCTTCCCAACCCCCAAAATCGATCAAGACTTCAAAATAGATACTTGACATGTACTAGAAAAAGATACTCCTAATCAAGATCTATCATTATAGATATAGATGAGTCATTTTGGAGCATCCTGAAGGATTTTTGATGTTCTAGACGAAAATCAAATCACACCCAAAACCATCACCTGATCCTTCCCAACCCCCAAAATCGATCAAGACTTCAAAATAGATACTTGACATGTACTAGAAAAAGATACTCCTAATCAAGATCTATCATTATAGATATAGATGAGTCATTTTGGAGCATCCTGAAGGATTTTTGATGTTCTAGACGAAAATCAAATCACACCCAAAACCATCACCTGATCCTTCCCAACCCCCAAAATCGATCAAGACTTCAAAATAGATACTTGACATGTACTAGAAAAAGATACTCCTAATCAAGATCTATCATTATAGATATAGATGAGTCATTTTGGAGCATCCTGAAGGATTTTTGATGTTCTAGACGAAAATAAAATCACACCCAAAACCATCACCTGATCCTTCCCAACCCCCAAAATTGTTCAAGACTTCAAAATAGATACTTGACATGTACTAGAAAAAGATACTCCTAATCAAGATCTATCATTATAGATATAGATGAGTCATTTTGGAGCATCCTGAATCATTTTTGATGTTCTAGACGAAAATCAAATCACACCCAAAACCATCACCTGATCCTTCCCAACCCCCAAAATCGATCAAGACTTCAAAATAGATACTTGACATGTACTAGAAAAAGATACTCCTAATCAAGATCTATCATTATAGATATAGATGAGTCATTTTGGAGCATCCTGAAGGATTTTTGATGTTCTAGACGAAAATCAAATCACACCCAAAACCAGCACCTGATCCTTCCCAACCCCCAAAATCGATCAAGACTTCAAAATAGATACTTGACATGTACTAGAAAAAGATACTCCTAATCAAGATCTATTATTAAAGATATAGATGAGTCATTTTGGAGCATCCTGAAGGATTTTTGATGTTCTAGACGAAAATCAAATCACACCCAAAACCATCACCTGATCCTTCCCAACCCCCAAAATCGATCAAGACTTCAAAATAGATACTTGACATGTACTAGAAAAAGATACTCCTAATCAAGATCTATCATTATAGATATAGATGAGTCATTTTGGAGCATCCTGAAGGATTTTTGATGTTCTAGACGAAAATCAAATCACACCCAAAACCATCACCTGATCCTTCCCAACCCCCAAAATCGATCAAGACTTCAAAATAGATACTTGACATGTACTAGAAAAAGATACTCCTAATCAAGATCTATCATTATAGATATAGATGAGTCATTTTGGAGCATCCTGAAGGACTTTTGATGTTCTAGACGAAAATCAAATCACACCCAAAACCATCACCTGATCCTTCCCAACCCCCAAAATCGATCAAGACTTCAAAATAGATACTTGACATGTACTAGAAAAAGATACTCCTAATCAAGATCTATCATTATAGATATAGATGAGTCATTTTGGAGCATCCTGAAGGATTTTTGATGTTCTAGACGAAAATCAAATCACACCCAAAACCATCACCTGATCCTTCCCAACCCCCAAAATCGATCAAGACTTCAAAATAGATACTTGACATGTACTAGAAAAAGATACTCCTAATCAAGATCTATCATTATAGATATAGATGAGTCATTTTGGAGCATCCTGAAGGATTTTTGATGTTCTAGACGAAAATCAAATCACACCCAAAACCATCACCTGATCCTTCCCAACCCCCAAAATCGATCAAGACTTCAAAATAGATACTTGACATGTACTAGAAAAAGATACTCCTAATCAAGATCTATCATTATAGATATAGATGAGTCATTTTGGAGCATCCTGAAGGATTTTTGATGTTCTAGACGAAAATCAAATCACACCCAAAACCATCACCTGATCCTTCCCAACCCCCAAAATCGATCAAGACTTCAAAATAGATACTTGACATGTACTAGAAAAAGATACTCCTAATCAAGATCTATCATTATAGATATAGATGAGTCATTTTGGAGCATCCTGAAGGATTTTTGATGTTCTAGACGAAAATCAAATCACACCCAAAACCATCACCTGATCCTTCCCAACCCCCAAAATCGATCAAGACTTCAAAATAGATACTTGACATGTACTAGAAAAAGATACTCCTAATCAAGATCTATCATTATAGATATAGATGAGTCATTTTGGAGCATCCTGAAGGATTTTTGATGTTCTAGACGAAAATCAAATCACACCCAAAACCATCACCTGATCCTTCCCAACCCCCAAAATCGATCAAGACTTCAAAATAAATACTTGACATGTACTAGAAAAAGATACTCCTAATCAAGATCTATCATTATAGATATAGATGAGTCATTTTGGAGCATCCTGAAGGATTTTTGATGTTCTAGACGAAAATCAAATCACACCCAAAACCATCACCTGATCCTTCCCAACCCCCAAAATCGATCAAGACTTCAAAATAGATACTTGACATGTACTAGAAAAAGATACTCCTAATCAAGATCTATCATTATAGATATAGATTAGTCATTTTGGAGCATCCTGAAGGATTTTTGATGTTCTAGACGAAAATCAAATCACACCCAAAACCATCACCTGATCCTTCCCAACCCCCAAAATCGATCAAGACTTCAAAATAGATACTTGACATGTACTAGAAAAAGATACTCCTAATCAAGATCTATCATTATAGATATAGATGAGTCATTTTGGAGAATCCTGAAGGATTTTTGATGTTCTAGACGAAAATCAAATCACACCCAAAACCATCACCTGATCCTTCCCAACCCCCAAAATTGATCAAGACTTCAAAATAGATACTTGACATGTACTAGAAAAAGATACTCCTAATCAAGATCTATCATTATAGATATAGATGAGTCATTTTGGAGCATCCTGAAGGATTTTTGATGTTCTAGACGAAAATCAAATCACACCCAAAACCATCACCTGATCCTTCCCAACCCCCAAAATCGATCAAGACTTCAAAATAGATACTTGACATGTACTAGAAAAAGATACTCCTAATCAAGATCTATCATTATAGATATAGATGAGTCATTTTGGAGCATCCTGAAGGATTTTTGATGTTCTAGACGAAAATCAAATCACACCCAAAACCATCACCTGATCCTTCCCAACCCCCAAAATCGATCAAGACTTCAAAATAGATACTTGACATGTACTAGAAAAAGATACTCCTAATCAAGATCTATCATTATAGATATAGATGAGTCATTTTGGAGCATCCTGAAGGATTTTTGATGTTCTAGACGAAAATCAAATCACACCCAAAACCATCACCTGATCCTTCCCAACCCCCAAAATCGATCAAGACTTCAAAATAGATACTTGACATGTACTAGAAAAAGATACTCCTAATCAAGATCTATCATTATAGATATAGATGAGTCATTTTGGAGCATCCTGAAGGATTTTTGATGTTCTAGACGAAAATCAAATCACACCCAAAACCATCACCTGATCCTTCCCAACCCCCAAAATCGATCAACACTTCAAAATAGATACTTGACATGTACTAGAAAAAGATACTCCTAATCAAGATCTATCATTATAGATATAGATGAGTCATTTTGGAGCATCCTGAAGGATTTTTGATGTTCTAGACGAAAATCAAATCACACCCAAAACCATCACCTGATCCTTCCCAACCCCCAAAATCGATCAAGACTTCAAAATAGATACTTGACATGTACTAGAAAAAGATACTCCTAATCAAGATCTATAATTATAGATATAGATGAGTCATTTTGGAGCATCCTGAAGGATTTTTGATGTTCTAGACGAAAATCAAATCACACCCAAAACCATCACCTGATCCTTCCCAACCCCCAAAATCGATCAAGACTTCAAAATAGATACTTGACATGTACTAGAAAAAGATACTCCTAATCAAGATCTATCATTATAGATATAGATGAGTCATTTTGGAGCATCCTGAAGGATTTTTGATGTTCTAGACGAAAATCAAATCACACCCAAAACCATCACCTGATCCTTCCCAACCCCCAAAATCGATCAAGACTTCAAAATAGATACTTGACATGTACTAGAAAAAGATACTCCTAATCAAGATCTATCATTATAGATATAGATGAGTCATTTTGGAGCATCCTGAAGGATTTTTGATGTTCTAGACGAAAATCAAATCACACCCAAAACCATCACCTGATTTTTCCCAACCCCCAAAATCGATCAAGACTTCAAAATAGATACTTGACATGTACTAGAAAAAGATACTCCTAATCAAGATCTATAATTATAGATATAGATGAGTCATTTTGGAGCATCCTGAAGGATTTTTGATGTTCTAGACGAAAATCAAATCACACCCAAAACCATCACCTGATCCTTCCCAACCCCCAAAATCGATCAAGACTTCAAAATAGATACTTGACATGTACTAGAAAAAGATACTCCTAATCAAGATCTATCATTATAGATATAGATGAGTCATTTTGGAGCATCCTGAAGGATTTTTGATGTTCTAGACGAAAATCAAATCACACCCAAAACCATCACCTGATCCTTCCCAACCCCCAAAATCGATCAAGACTTCAAAATAGATACTTGACATGTACTAGAAAAAGATACTCCTAATCAAGATCTATCATTATAGATATAGATGAGTCATTTTGGAGCATCCTGAAGGATTTTTGATGTTCTAGACGAAAATCAAATCACACCCAAAACCATCACCTGATCCTTCCCAACCCCCAAAATCGATCAAGACTTCAAAATAGATACTTGACATGTACTAGAAAAAGATACTCCTAATCAAGATCTATCATTATAGATATAGATGAGTCATTTTGGAGCATCCTGAAGGATTTTTGATGTTCTAGACGAAAATCAAATCACACCCAAACCATCACCTGATCCTTCCCAACCCCCAAAATCGATCAAGACTTCAAAATAGATACTTGACATGTACTAGAAAAAGATACTCCTAATCAAGATCTATCATTATAGATATAGATGAGTCATTTTGGAGCATCCTGAAGGATTTTTGATGTTCTAGACGAAAATCAAATCACACCCAAAACCATCACCTGATCCTTCCCAACCCCCAAAATCGATCAAGACTTCAAAATAGATACTTGACATGTACTAGAAAAAGATACTCCTAATCAAGATCTATCATTATAGATATAGATGAGTCATTTTGGAGCATCCTGAAGGATTTTTGATGTTCTAGACGAAAATCAAATCACACCCAAAACCATCACCTGATCCTTCCCAACCCCCAAAATCGATCAAGACTTCAAAATAGATACTTGACATGTACTAGAAAAAGATACTCCTAATCAAGATCTATCATTATAGATATAGATGAGTCATTTTGGAGCATCCTGAAGGATTTTTGATGTTCTAGACGAAAATCAAATCACACCCAAAACCATCACCTGATCCTTCCCAACCCCCAAAATCGATCAAGACTTCAAAATAGATACTTGACATGTACTAGAAAAAGATACTCCTAATCAAGATCTATCATTATAGATATAGATGAGTCATTTTGGAGCATCCTGAAGGATTTTTGATGTTCTAGACGAAAATCAAATCACACCCAAAACCATCACCTGATCCTTCCCAACCCCCAAAATCGATCAAGACTTCAAAATAGATACTTGACATGTACTAGAAAAAGATACTCCTAATCAAGATCTATCATTATAGATATAGATGAGTCATTTTGGAGCATCCTGAAGGATTTTTGATGTTCTAGACGAAAATCAAATCACACCCAAAACCATCACCTGATCCTTCCCAACCCCCAAAATCGATCAAGACTTCAAAATAGATACTTGACATGTACTAGAAAAAGATACTCCTAATCAAGATCTATCATTATAGATATAGATGAGTCATTTTGGAGCATCCTGAAGGATTTTTGATGTTCTAGACGAAAATCAAATCACACCCAAAACCATCACCTGATCCTTCCCAACCCCCAAAATCGATCAAGACTTCAAAATAGATACTTGACATGTACTAGAAAAAGATACTCCTAATCAAGATCTATCATTATAGATATAGATGAGTCATTTTGGAGCATCCTGAAGGATTTTTGATGTTCTAGACGAAAATCAAATCACACCCAAAAACCATCACCTGATCCTTCCCAACCCCCAAAATCGATCAAGACTTCAAAATAGATACTTGACATGTACTAGAAAAAGATACTCCTAATCAAGATCTATCATTATAGATATAGATGAGTCATTTTGGAGCATCCTGAAGGATTTTTGATGTTCTAGACGAAAATCAAATCACACCCAAAACCATCACCTGATCCTTCCCAACCCCCAAAATCGATCAAGACTTCAAAATAGATACTTGACATGTACTAGAAAAAGATACTCCTAATCAAGATCTATCATTATAGATATAGATGAGTCATTTTGGAGCATCCTGAAGGATTTTTGATGTTCTAGACGAAAATCAAATCACACCCAAAACCATCACCTGATCCTTCCCAACCCCCAAAATCGATCAAGACTTCAAAATAGATACTTGACATGTACTAGAAAAAGATACTCCTAATCAAGATCTATAATTATAGATATAGATGAGTCATTTTGGAGCATCCTGAAGGATTTTTGATGTTCTAGACGAAAATCAAATCACACCCAAAACCATCACCTGATCCTTCCCAACCCCCAAAATCGATCAAGACTTCAAAATAGATACTTGACATGTACTAGAAAAAGATACTCCTAATCAAGATCTATCATTATAGATATAGATGAGTCATTTTGGAGCATCCTGAAGGATTTTTGATGTTCTAGACGAAAATCAAATCACACCCAAAACCATCACCTGATCCTTCCCAACCCCCAAAATCGATCAAGACTTCAAAATAGATACTTGACATGTACTAGAAAAAGATACTCCTAATCAAGATCTATCATTATAGATATAGATGAGTCATTTTGGAGCATCCTGAAGGATTTTTGATGTTCTAGACGAAAATCAAATCACACCCAAAACCATCACCTGATCCTTCCCAACCCCCAAAATCGATCAAGACTTCAAAATAGATACTTGACATGTACCAGAAAAAGATACTCCTAATCAAGATCTATAATTATAGATATAGATGAGTCATTTTGGAGCATCCTGAAGGATTTTTGATGTTCTAGACGAAAATCAAATCACACCCAAAACCATCACCTGATCCTTCCCAACCCCCAAAATCGATCAAGACTTCAAAATAGATACTTGACATGTACTAGAAAAAGATACTCCTAATCAAGATCTATCATTATAGATATAGATGAGTCATTTTGGAGCATCCTGAAGGATTTTTGATGTTCTAGACGAAAATCAAATCACACCCAAAACCATCACCTGATCCTTCCCAACCCCCAAAATCGATCAAGACTTCAAAATAGATACTTGACATGTACTAGAAAAAGATACTCCTAAT
>NW_026605420.1:0-33299 GCF_945859685.1 Eupeodes corollae
GAAGGATCAGGTGATGGTTTGGGTGTGATTTGATTTTCGTCTAGAACATCAAAAATCCTTCAGGATGCTCCAAAATGACTCATCTATATCTATAATGATAGATCTTGATTAGGAGTATCTTTTTCTAGTACATGTCAAGTATCTATTTTGAAGTCTTGATCGATTTTGGGGGTTGGGAAGGATCAGGTGATGGTTTTGGGTGTGATTTGATTTTCGTCTAGAACATCAAAAATCCTTCAGGATGCTCCAAAATGACTCATCTATATGTATAATGATAGATCTTGATTAGGAGTATCTTTTTCTAGTACATGTCAAGTATCTATTTTGAAGTCTTGATCGATTTTGGGGGTTGGGAAGGATCAGGTGATGGTTTTGGGTGTGATTTGATTTTCGTCTAGAACATCAAAAATCCTTCAGGATGCTCCAAAATGACTCATCTATATCTATAATGATAGATCTTGATTAGGAGTATCTTTTTCTAGTACATGTCAAGTATCTATTTTGAAGTCTTGATCGATTTTGGGGGTTGGGAAGGATCAGGTGATGGTTTTGGGTGTGATTTGATTTTCGTCTAGAACATCAAAAATCCTTCAGGATGCTCCAAAATGACTCATCTATATCTATAATGATAGATCTTGATTAGGAGTATCTTTTTCTAGTACATGTCAAGTATCTATTTTGAAGTCTTGATCGATTTTGGGGGTTGGGAAGGATCAGGTGATGGTTTTGGGTGTGATTTGATTTTCGTCTAGAACATCAAAAATCCTTCAGGATGCTCCAAAATGACTCATCTATATCTATAATGATAGATCTTGATTAGGAGTATCTTTTTCTAGTACATGTCAAGTATCTATTTTGAAGTCTTGATCGATTTTGGGGTTGGGAAGGATCAGGTGATGGTTTTGGGTGTGATTTGATTTTCGTCTAGAACATCAAAAATCCTTCAGGATGCTCCAAAATGACTCATCTATATCTATAATGATAGATCTTGATTAGGAGTATCTTTTTCTAGTACATGTCAAGTATCTATTTTAAAGTCTTGATCGATTTTGGGGGTTGGGAAGGATCAGGTGATGGTTTTGGGTGTGATTTGATTTTCGTCTAGAACATCAAAAATCCTTCAGGATGCTCCAAAATGACTCATCTATATCTATAATGATAGATCTTGATTAGGAGTATCTTTTTCTAGTACATGTCAAGTATCTATTTTGAAGTCTTGATCGATTTTGGGGGTTGGGAAGGATCAGGTGATGGTTTTGGGTGTGATTTGATTTTCGTCTAGAACATCAAAAATCCTTCAGGATGCTCCAAAATGACTCATCTATATCTATAATGATAGATCTTGATTAGGAGTATCTTTTTCTAGTGCATGTCAAGTATCTATTTTGAAGTCTTGATCGATTTTGGGGGTTGGGAAGGATCAGGTGATGGTTTTGGGTGTGATTTGATTTTCGTCTAGAACATCAAAAATCCTTCAGGATGCTCCAAAATGACTCATCTATATCTATAATGATAGATCTTGATTAGGAGTATCTTTTTCTAGTACATGTCAAGTATCTATTTTGAAGTCTTGATCGATTTTGGGGGTTGGGAAGGATCAGGTGATGGTTTTGGGTGTGATTTGATTTTCGTCTAGAACATCAAAAATCCTTCAGGATGCTCCAAAATGACTCATCTATATCTATAATGATAGATCTTGATTAGGAGTATCTTTTTCTAGTACATGTCAAGTATCTATTTTGAAGTCTTGATCGATTTTGGGGGTTGGGAAGGATCAGGTGATGGTTTTGGGTGTGATTTGATTTTCGTCTAGAACATCAAAAATCCTTCAGGATGCTCCAAAATGACTCATCTATATCTATAATGATAGATCTTAATTAGGAGTATCTTTTTCTAGTACATGTCAAGTATCTATTTTGAAGTCTTGATCGATTTTGGGGGTTGGGAAGGATCAGGTGATGGTTTTGGGTGTGATTTGATTTTCGTCTAGAACATCAAAAATCCTTCAGGATGCTCCAAAATGACTCATCTATATCTATAATGATAGATCTTGATTAGGAGTATCTTTTTCTAGTACATGTCAAGTATCTATTTTGAAGTCTTGATCGATTTTGGGGGTTGGGAAGGATCAGGTCATGGTTTTGGGTGTGATTTGATTTTCGTCTAGAACATCAAAAATCCTTCAGGATGCTCCAAAATGACTCATCTATATCTATAATGATAGATCTTGATTAGAAGTATCTTTTTCTAGTACATGTCAAGTATCTATTTTGAAGTCTTGATCGATTTTGGGGGTTGGGAAGGATCAGGTGATGGTTTTGGGTGTGATTTGATTTTCGTCTAGAACACCAAAAATCCTTCAGGATGCTCCAAAATGACTCATTTATATCTATAATGATAGATCTTGATTAGGAGTATCTTTTTCTTGTACATGTCAAGTATCTATTTTGAAGACTTGATCGATTTTGGGGGTTGGGAAGGATCAGGTGATGGTTTTGGGTGTGATTTGATTTTCGTCTAGAACATCAAAAATCCTTCAGGATGCTCCAAAATGACTCATCTATATCTATAATGATAGATCTTGATTAGGAGTATCTTTTTCTAGTACATGTCAAGTATCTATTTTGAAGTCTTGATCGATTTTGGGGTTGGGAAGGATCAGGTGATGGTTTTGGGTGTGATTTGATTTTCGTCTAGAACATCAAAAATCCTTCAGGATGCTCCAAAATGACTCATCTATATCTATAATGATAGATCTTGATTAGGAGTATCTTTTTCTAGTACATGTCAAGTATCTATTTTGAAGTCTTGATCGATTTTGGGGGTTGGGAAGGATCAGGTGATGGTTTTGGGTGTGATTTGATTTTCGTCTAGAACATCAAAAATCCTTCAGGATGCTCCAAAATGACTCATCTATATCTATAATGATAGATCTTGATTAGGAGTATCTTTTTCTAGTACATGTCAAGTATCTATTTTGAAGTCTTGATCGATTTTGGGGGTTGGGAAGGATCAGGTGATGGTTTTGGGTGTGATTTGATTTTCGTCTAGAACATCAAAAATCCTTCAGGATGCTCCAAAATGACTCATCTATATCTATAATGATAGATCTTGATTAGGAGTATCTTTTTCTAGTACATGTCAAGTATCTATTTTGAAGTCTTGATCGATTTTGGGGGTTGGGAAGGATCAGGTGATGGTTTTGGGTGTGATTTGATTTTCGTCTAGAACATCAAAAATCCTTCAGGATGCTCCAAAATGACTCATCTATATGTATAATGATAGATCTTGATTAGGAGTATCTTTTTCTAGTACATGTCAAGTATCTATTTTGAAGTCTTGATCGATTTTGGGGGTTGGGAAGGATCAGGTGATGGTTTTGGGTGTGATTTGATTTTCGTCTAGAACATCAAAAATCCTTCAGGATGCTCCAAAATGACTCATCTATATCTATAATGATAGATCTTGATTAGGAGTATCTTTTTCTAGTACATGTCAAGTATCTATTTTGAAGTCTTGATCGATTTTGGGGGTTGGGAAGGATCAGGTGATGGTTTTGGGTGTGATTTGATTTTCGTCTAGAACATCAAAAATCCTTCAGGATGCTCCAAAATGACTCATCTATATCTATAATGATAGATCTTGATTAGGAGTATCTTTTTCTAGTACATGTCAAGTATCTATTTTGAAGTCTTGATCGATTTTGGGGGTTGGGAAGGATCAGGTGATGGTTTTGGGTGTGATTTGATTTTCGTCTAGAACATCAAAAATCCTTCAGGATGCTCCAAAATGACTCATCTATATCTATAATGATAGATCTTGATTAGGAGTATCTTTTTCTAGTACATGTCAAGTATCTATTTTGAAGTCTTGATCGATTTTGGGGGTTGGGAAGGATCAGGTGATGGTTTTGGGTGTGATTTGATTTTCGTCTAGAACATCAAAAATCCTTCAGGATGCTCCAAAATGACTCATCTATATCTATAATGATAGATCTTGATTAGGAGTATCTTTTTCTAGTACATGTCAAGTATCTATTTTAAAGTCTTGATCGATTTTGGGGGTTGGGAAGGATCAGGTGATGGTTTTGGGTGTGATTTGATTTTCGTCTAGAACATCAAAAATCCTTCAGGATGCTCCAAAATGACTCATCTATATCTATAATGATAGATCTTGATTAGGAGTATCTTTTTCTAGTACATGTCAAGTATCTATTTTGAAGTCTTGATCGATTTTGGGGGTTGGGAAGGATCAGGTGATGGTTTTGGGTGTGATTTGATTTTCGTCTAGAACATCAAAAATCCTTCAGGATGCTCCAAAATGACTCATCTATATCTATAATGATAGATCTTGATTAGGAGTATCTTTTTCTAGTACATGTCAAGTATCTATTTTGAAGTCTTGATCGATTTTGGGGGTTGGGAAGGATCAGGTGATGGTTTTGGGTGTGATTTGATTTTCGTCTAGAACATCAAAAATCCTTCAGGATGCTCCAAAATGACTCATCTATATCTATAATGATAGATCTTGATTAGGAGTATCTTTTTCTAGTACATGTCAAGTATCTATTTTGAAGTCTTGATCGATTTTGGGGGTTGGGAAGGATCAGGTGATGGTTTTGGGTGTGATTTGATTTTCGTCTAGAACATCAAAAATCCTTCAGGATGCTCCAAAATGACTCATCTATATCTATAATGATAGATCTTGATTAGGAGTATCTTTTTCTAGTACATGTCAAGTATCTATTTTGAAGTCTTGATCGATTTTGGGGGTTGGGAAGGATCAGGTGATGGTTTTGGGTGTGATTTGATTTTCGTCTAGAACATCAAAAATCCTGCAGGATGCTCCAAAATGACTCATCTATATCTATAATGATAGATCTTGATTAGGAGTATCTTTTTCTAGTACATGTCAAGTATCTATTTTGAAGTCTTGATCAATTTTGGGGGTTGGGAAGGATCAGGTGATGGTTTTGGGTGTGATTTGATTTTCGTCTAGAACATCAAAAATCCTTCAGGATGGTCCAAAATGACTCATCTATATCTATAATGATAGATCTTGATTAGGAGTATCTTTTTCTAGTACATGTCAAGTATCTATTTTGAAGTCTTGATCGATTTTGGGGGTTGGGAAGGATCAGGTGATGGTTTTGGGTGTGATTTGATTTTCGTCTAGAACATCAAAAATCCTTCAGGATGCTCCAAAATGACTCATCTATATCTATAATGATAGATCTTGATTAGGAGTATCTTTTTCTAGTACATGTCAAGTATCTATTTTGAAGTCTTGATCGATTTTGGGGGTTGGGAAGGATCAGGTGATGGTTTTGGGTGTGATTTGATTTTCGTCTAGAACATCAAAAATCCTTCAGGATGCTCCAAAATGACTCATCTATATCTATAATGATAGATCTTGATTAGGAGTATCTTTTTCTAGTACATGTCAAGTATCTATTTTGAAGTCTTGATCGATTTTGGGGGTTGGGAAGGATCAGGTGATGGTTTTGGGTGTGATTTGATTTTCGTCTAGAACATCAAAAATCCTTCAGGATGCTCCAAAATGACTCATCTATATCTATAATGATAGATCTTGATTAGGAGTATCTTTTTCTAGTACATGTCAAGTATCTATTTTGAAGTCTTGATCGATTTTGGGGGTTGGGAAGGATCAGGTGATGGTTTTGGGTGTGATTTGATTTTCGTCTAGAACATCAAAAATCCTTCAGGATGCTCCAAAATGACTCATCTATATCTATAATGATAGATCTTGATTAGGAGTATCTTTTTCTAGTACATGTCAAGTATCTATTTTGAAGTCTTGATCGATTTTGGGGTTGGGAAGGATCAGGTGATGGTTTTGGGTGTGATTTGATTTTCGTCTAGAACATCAAAAATCCTTCAGGATGCTCCAAAATGACTCATCTATATCTATAATGATAGATCTTGATTAGGAGTATCTTTTTCTAGTACATGTCAAGTATCTATTTTGAAGTCTTGATCGATTTTGGGGGTTGGGAAGGATCAGGTGATGGTTTTGGGTGTGATTTGATTTTCGTCTAGAACATCAAAAATCCTTCAGGATGCTCCAAAATGAATCATCTATATCTATAATGATAGATCTTGATTAGAAGTATCTTTTTCTAGTACATGTCAAGTATCTATTTTGAAGTCTTGATCGATTTTGGGGGTTGGGAAGGATCAGGTGATGGTTTTGGGTGTGATTTGATTTTCGTCTAGAACATCAAAAATCCTTCAGGATGCTCCAAAATGACTCATCTATATCTATAATGATAGATCTTGATTAGGAGTATCTTTTTCTAGTACATGTCAAGTATCTATTTTGAAGTCTTGATCGATTTTGGGGGTTGGGAAGGATCAGGTGATGGTTTTGGGTGTGATTTGATTTTCGTCTAGAACATCAAAAATCCTTCAGGATGCTCCAAAATGACTCATCTATATCTATAATGATAGATCTTGATTAGGAGTATCTTTTTCTAGTACATGTCAAGTATCTATTTTGAAGTCTTGATCGATTTTGGGGGTTGGGAAGGATCAGGTGATGGTTTTGGGTGTGATTTGATTTTCGTCTAGAACATCAAAAATCCTTCAGGATGCTCCAAAATGACTCATCTATATCTATAATGATAGATCTTGATTAGGAGTATCTTTTTTTAGTACATGTCAAGTATCTATTTTGAAGTCTTGATCGATTTTGGGGGTTGGGAAGGATCAGGTGATGGTTTTGGGTGTGATTTGATTTTCGTCTAGAACATCAAAAATCCTTCAGGATGCTCCAAAATGACTCATCTATATCTATAATGATAGATCTTGATTAGGAGTATCTTTTTTTAGTACATGTCAAGTATCTATTTTGAAGTCTTGATCGATTTTGGGGGTTGGGAAGGATCAGGTGATGGTTTTGGGTGTGATTTGATTTTCGTCTAGAACATCAAAAATCCTTCAGGATGCTCCAAAATGACTCATCTATATCTATAATGATAGATCTTGATTAGGAGTATCTTTTTCTAGTACATGTCAAGTATCTATTTTGAAGCCTTGATCGATTTTGGGGGTTGGGAAGGATCAGGTGATGGTTTTGGGTGTGATTTGATTTTCGTCTAGAACATCAAAAATCCTTCAGGATGCTCCAAAATGACTCATCTATATTTATAATGATAGATCTTGATTAGGAGTATCTTTTTCTAGTACATGTCAAGTATCTATTTTGAAGTCTTGATCGATTTTGGGGGTTGGGAAGGATCAGGTGATGGTTTTGGGTGTGATTTGATTTTCGTCTAGAACATCAAAAATCCTTCAGGATGCTCCAAAATGACTCATCTATATCTATAATGATAGATCTTGATTAGGAGTATCTTTTTCTAGTACATGTCAAGTATCTATTTTGAAGTCTTGATCGATTTTGGGGGTTGGGAAGGATCAGGTGATGGTTTTGGGTGTGATTTGATTTTCGTCTAGAACATCAAAAATCCTTCAGGATGCTCCAAAATGACTCATCTATATCTATAATGATAGATCTTGATTAGGAGTATCTTTTTCTAGTACATGTCAAGTATCTATTTTGAAGTCTTGATCGATTTTGGGGGTTGGGAAGGATCAGGTGATGGTTTTGGGTGTGATTTGATTTTCGTCTAGAACATCAAAAATCCTTCAGGATGCTCCAAAATGACTCATCTATATCTATAATGATAGATCTTGATTAGGAGTATCTTTTTCTAGTACATGTCAAGTATCTATTTTGAAGTCTTGATCGATTTTGGGGGTTGGGAAGGATCAGGTGATGGTTTTGGGTGTGATTTGATTTTCGTCTAGAACATCAAAAATCCTTCAGGATGCTCCAAAATGACTCATCTATATCTATAATGATAGATCTTGATTAGGAGTATCTTTTTCTAGTACATGTCAAGTATCTATTTTGAAGTCTTGATCGATTTTGGGGGTTGGGAAGGATCAGGTGATGGTTTTGGGTGTGATTTGATTTTCGTCTAGAACATCAAAAATCCTTCAGGATGCTCCAAAATGACTCATCTATATCTATAATGATAGATCTTGATTAGGAGTATCTTTTTCTAGTACATGTCAAGTATCTATTTTGAAGTCTTGATCGATTTTGGGGGTTGGGAAGGATCAGGTGATGGTTTTGGGTGTGATTTGATTTTCGTCTAGAACATCAAAAATCCTTCAGGATGCTCCAAAATGAATCATCTATATCTATAATGATAGATCTTGATTAGAAGTATCTTTTTCTAGTACATGTCAAGTATCTATTTTGAAGTCTTGATCGATTTTGGGGGTTGGGAAGGATCAGGTGATGGTTTTGGGTGTGATTTGATTTTCGTCTAGAACATCAAAAATCCTTCAGGATGCTCCAAAATGACTCATCTATATCTATAATGATAGATCTTGATTAGGAGTATCTTTTTCTAGTACATGTCAAGTATCTATTTTGAAGTCTTGATCGATTTTGGGGGTTGGGAAGGATCAGGTGATGGTTTTGGGTGTGATTTGATTTTCGTCTAGAACATCAAAAATCCTTCAGGATGCTCCAAAATGACTCATCTATATCTATAATGATAGATCTTGATTAGGAGTATCTTTTTCTAGTACATGTCAAGTATCTATTTTGAAGTCTTGATCGATTTTGGGGGTTGGGAAGGATCAGGTGATGGTTTTGGGTGTGATTTGATTTTCGTCTAGAACATCAAAAATCCTTCAGGATGCTCCAAAATGACTCATCTATATCTATAATGATAGATCTTGATTAGGAGTATCTTTTTCTAGTACATGTCAAGTATCTA
The DNA here is from genome assembly GCF_945859685.1 of Eupeodes corollae. Lineage (NCBI taxonomy): Eukaryota > Metazoa > Arthropoda > Insecta > Diptera > Syrphidae > Eupeodes > Eupeodes corollae. Next base: position 8,816 of record NW_026605420.1, read on the forward strand.
TTTTGAAGTCTTGATCGATTTTGGGGGTTGGGAAGGATCAGGTGATGGTTTTGGGTGTGATTTGATTTTCGTCTAGAACATCAAAAATCCTTCAGGATGCTCCAAAATGACTCATCTATATCTATAATGATAGATCTTGATTAGGAGTATCTTTTTCTAGTACATGTCAAGTATCTATTTTGAAGTCTTGATCGATTTTGGGGGTTGGGAAGGATCAGGTGATGGTTTTGGGTGTGATTTGATTTTCGTCTAGAACATCAAAAATCCTTCAGGATGCTCCAAAATGACTCATCTATATCTATAATGATAGATCTTGATTAGGAGTATCTTTTTCTAGTACATGTCAAGTATCTATTTTGAAGCCTTGATCGATTTTGGGGGTTGGGAAGGATCAGGTGATGGTTTTGGGTGTGATTTGATTTTCGTCTAGAACATCAAAAATCCTTCAGGATGCTCCAAAATGACTCATCTATATCTATAATGATAGATCTTGATTAGGAGTATCTTTTTCTAGTACATGTCAAGTATCTATTTTGAAGTCTTGATCGATTTTGGGGGTTGGGAAGGATCAGGTGATGGTTTTGGGTGTGATTTGATTTTCGTCTAGAACATCAAAAATCCTTCAGGATGCTCCAAAATGACTCATCTATATCTATAATGATAGATCTTGATTAGGAGTATCTTTTTCTAGTACATGTCAAGTATCTATTTTGAAGTCTTGATCGATTTTGGGGGTTGGGAAGGATCAGGTGATGGTTTTGGGTGTGATTTGATTTTCGTCTAGAACATCAAAAATCCTTCAGGATGCTCCAAAATGACTCATCTATATCTATAATGATAGATCTTGATTAGGAGTATCTTTTTCTAGTACATGTCAAGTATCTATTTTGAAGTCTTGATCGATTTTGGGGGTTGGGAAGGATCAGGTGATGGTTTTGGGTGTGATTTGATTTTCGTCTAGAACATCAAAAATCCTTCAGGATGCTCCAAAATGACTCATCTATATCTATAATGATAGATCTTGATTAGGAGTATCTTTTTCTAGTACATGTCAAGTATCTATTTTGAAGTCTTGATCGATTTTGGGGGTTGGGAAGGATCAGGTGATGGTTTTGGGTGTGATTTGATTTTCGTCTAGAACATCAAAAATCCTTCAGGATGCTCCAAAATGACTCATCTATATCTATAATGATAGATCTTGATTAGGAGTATCTTTTTCTAGTACATGTCAAGTATCTATTTTGAAGTCTTGATCGATTTTGGGGGTTGGGAAGGATCAGGTGATGGTTTTGGGTGTGATTTGATTTTCGTCTAGAACATCAAAAATCCTTCAGGATGCTCCAAAATGACTCATCTATATCTATAATGATAGATCTTGATTAGGAGTATCTTTTTCTAGTACATGTCAAGTATCTATTTTGAAGTCTTGATCGATTTTGGGGGTTGGGAAGGATCAGGTGATGGTTTTGGGTGTGATTTGATTTTCGTCTAGAACATCAAAAATCCTTCAGGATGCTCCAAAATGACTCATCTATATCTATAATGATAGATCTTGATTAGGAGTATCTTTTTCTAGTACATGTCAAGTATCTATTTTGAAGTCTTGATCGATTTTGGGGGTTGGGAAGGATCAGGTGATGGTTTTGGGTGTGATTTGATTTTCGTCTAGAACATCAAAAATCCTTCAGGATGCTCCAAAATGACTCATCTATATCTATAATGATAGATCTTGATTAGGAGTATCTTTTTCTAGTACATGTCAAGTATCTATTTTGAAGTCTTGATCGATTTTGGGGGTTGGGAAGGATCAGGTGATGGTTTTGGGTGTGATTTGATTTTCGTCTAGAACATCAAAAATCCTTCAGGATGCTCCAAAATGACTCATCTATATCTATAATGATAGATCTTGATTAGGAGTATCTTTTTCTAGTACATGTCAAGTATCTATTTTGAAGTCTTGATCGATTTTGGGGGTTGGGAAGGATCAGGTGATGGTTTTGGGTGTGATTTGATTTTCGTCTAGAACATCAAAAATCCTTCAGGATGCTCCAAAATGACTCATCTATATCTATAATGATAGATCTTGATTAGGAGTATCTTTTTCTAGTACATGTCAAGTATCTATTTTGAAGTCTTGATCGATTTTGGGGGTTGGGAAGGATCAGGTGATGGTTTTGGGTGTGATTTGATTTTCGTCTAGAACATCAAAAATCCTTCAGGATGCTCCAAAATGACTCATCTATATCTATAATGATAGATCTTGATTAGGAGTATCTTTTTCTAGTACATGTCAAGTATCTATTTTGAAGTCTTGATCGATTTTGGGGGTTGGGAAGGATCAGGTGATGGTTTTGGGTGTGATTTGATTTTCGTCTAGAACATCAAAAATCCTTCAGGATGCTCCAAAATGACTCATCTATATCTATAATGATAGATCTTGATTAGGAGTATCTTTTTCTATTACATGTCAAGTATCTATTTTGAAGTCTTGATCGATTTTGGGGGTTGGGAAAGATTAGGTGATGGTTTTGGGTGTGATTTGATTTTCGTCTAGAACATCAAAAATCCTTCAGGATGCTCCAAAATGACTCATCTATATCTATAATGATAGATCTTCATTAGGAGTATCTTTTTCTAGTACATGTCAAGTATCTATTTTGAAGTCTTGATCGATTTTGGGGGTTGGGAAGGATCAGGTGATGGTTTTGGGTGTGATTTGATTTTCGTCTAGAACATCAAAAATCCTTCAGGATGCTCCAAAATGACTCATCTATATCTATAATGATAGATCTTGATTAGGAGTATCTTTTTCTAGTACATGTCAAGTATCTATTTTGAAGTCTTGATCGATTTTGGGGGTTGGGAAGGATCAGGTGATGGTTTTGGGTGTGATTTGATTTTCGTCTAGAACATCAAAAATCCTTCAGGATGCTCCAAAATGACTCATCTATATCTATAATGATAGATCTTGATTAGGAGTATCTTTTTCTAGTACATGTCAAGTATCTATTTTGAAGTCTTGATCAATTTTTGGGGTTGGGAAGGATCAGGTGATGGTTTTGGGTGTGATTTGATTTCGTCTAGAACATCAAAAATCCTTCAGGATGCTCCAAAATGACTCATCTATATCTATTATGATAGATCTTGATTAGGAGTATCTTTTTCTAGTACATGTCAAGTATCTATTTTGAAGTCTTGATCGATTTTGGGGGTTGGGAAGGATCAGGTGATGGTTTTGGGTGTGATTTGATTTTCGTCTAGAACATCAAAAATCCTTCAGGATGCTCCAAAATGACTCATCTATATCTATAATGATAGATCTTGATTAGGAGTATCTTTTTCTAGTACATGTCAAGTATCTATTTTGAAGTCTTGATCGATTTTGGGGGTTGGGAAGGATCAGGTGATGGTTTTGGGTGTGATTTGATTTTCGTCTAGAACATCAAAAATCCTTCAGGATGCTCCAAAATGACTCATCTATATCTATAATGATAGATCTTGATTAGGAGTATCTTTTTCTAGTACATGTCAAGTATCTATTTTGAAGTCTTGATCGATTTTGGGGGTTGGGAAGGATCAGGTGATGGTTTTGGGTGTGATTTGATTTTCGTCTAGAACATCAAAAATCCTTCAGGATGCTCCAAAATGACTCATCTATATCTATAATGATAGATCTTGATTAGGAGTATCTTTTTCTAGTACATGTCAAGTATCTATTTTGAAGTCTTGATCGATTTTGGGGGTTGGGAAGGATCAGGTGATGGTTTTGGGTGTGATTTGATTTTCGTCTAGAACATCAAAAATCCTTCAGGATGCTCCAAAATGACTCATCTATATCTATAATGATAGATCTTGATTAGGAGTATCTTTTTCTAGTACATGTCAAGTATCTATTTTGAAGTCTTGATCGATTTTGGGGGTTGGGAAGGATCAGGTGATGGTTTTGGGTGTGATTTGATTTTCGTCTAGAACATCAAAAATCCTTCAGGATGCTCCAAAATGACTCATCTATATCTATAATGATAGATCTTGATTAGGAGTATCTTTTTCTAGTACATGTCAAGTATCTACTTTGAAGTCTTGATCGATTTTGGGGGTTGGGAAGGATCAGGTGATGGTTTTGGGTTTGATTTGATTTTCGTCTAGAACATCAAAAATCCTTCAGGATGCTCCAAAATGACTCATCTATATCTATAATGATAGATCTTGATTAGGAGTATCTTTTTCTAGTACATGTCAAGTATCTATTTTGAAGTCTTAATCGATTTTGGGGGTTGGGAAGGATCAGGTGATGGTTTTGGGTGTGATTTGATTTTCGTCTAGAACATCAAAAATCTTTCAGGATGCTCCAAAATGACTCATCTATATCTATAATGATAGATCTTGATTAGGAGTATCTTTTTCTAGTACGTGTCAAGTATCTATTTGAAGTCTTGATCGATTTTGGGGGTTGGGAAGGATCAGGTGATGGTTTTGGGTGTGATTTGATTTTCGTCTAGAACATCAAAAATCCTTCAGGATGCTCCAAAATGACTCATCTATATCTATAATGATAGATCTTGATTAGGAGTATCTTTTTCTAGTACATGTCAAGTATCTATTTTGAAGTCTTGATCGATTTTGGGGGTTGGGAAGGATCAGGTGATGGTTTTGGGTGTGATTTGATTTTCGTCTAGAACATCAAAAATCCTTCAGGATGCTCCAAAATGACTCATCTATATCTATAATGATAGATCTTGATTAGGAGTATCTTTTTCTAGTACATGTCAAGTATCTATTTTAAAGTCTTGATCGATTTTGGGGGTTGGGAAGGATCAGGTGATGGTTTTGGGTGTGATTTGATTTTCGTCTAGAACATCAAAAATCCTTCAGGATGCTCCAAAATGACTCATCTATATCTATAATGATAGATCTTGATTAGGAGTATCTTTTTCTAGTACATGTCAAGTATCTATTTTGAAGTCTTGATCGATTTTGGGGGTTGGGAAGGATCAGGTGATGGTTTTGGGTGTGATTTGATTTTCGTCTAGAACATCAAAAATCCTTCAGGATGCTCCAAAATGACTCATCTATATCTATAATGATAGATCTTGATTAGGAGTATCTTTTTCTTGTACATGTCAAGTATCTATTTTGAAGTCTTGATCGATTTTGGGGGTTGGGAAGGATCAGGTGATGATTTTGGGTGTGATTTGATTTTCGTCTAGAACATCAAAAATCCTTCAGGATGCTCCAAAATGACTCATCTATATCTATAAAGATAGATCTTGATTAGGAGTATCTTTTTCTAGTACATGTCAAGTATCTATTTTGAAGTCTTGATCGATTTTGGGGGTTGGGAAGGATCAGGTGATGGTTTTGGGTGTGATTTGATTTCGTCTAGAACATCAAAAATCCTTCAGGATGCTCCAAAATGACTCATCTATATCTATAATGATAGATCTTGATTAGGAGTATCTTTTTCTAGTACATGTCAAGTATCTATTTTGAAGTCTTGATCGATTTTGGGGGTTGGGAAGGATCAGGTGATGGTTTTGGGTGTGATTTGATTTTCGTCTAGAACATCAAAAATCCTTCAGGATGCTCCAAAATGACTCATCTATATCTATAATGATAGATCTTGATTAGGAGTATCTTTTTCTAGTACGTGTCAAGTATCTATTTTGAAGTCTTGATCGATTTTGGGGGTTGGGAAGGATCAGGTGATGGTTTTGGGTGTGATTTGATTTTCGTCTAGAACATCAAAAATCCTTCAGGATGCTCCAAAATGACTCATCTATATCTATAATGATAGATCTTGATTAGGAGTATCTTTTTCTAGTACATGTCAAGTATCTATTTTGAAGTCTTGATCGATTTTGGGGGTTGGGAAGGATCAGGTGATGGTTTTGGGTGTGATTTGATTTTCGTCTAGAACATCAAAAATCCTTCAGGATGCTCCAAAATGACTCATCTATATCTATAATGATAGATCTTGATTAGGAGTATCTTTTTCTAGTACATGTCAAGTATCTATTTTGAAGTCTTGATCGATTTTGGGGGTTGGGAAGGATCAGGTGATGGTTTTGGGTGTGATTTGATTTTCGTCTAGAACATCAAAAATCCTTCAGGATGCTCCAGAATGACTCATCTATATCTATAATGATAGATCTTGATTAGGAGTATCTTTTTCTAGTACATGTCAAGTATCTATTTTGAAGTCTTGATCGATTTTGGGGTTGGGAAGGATCAGGTGATGGTTTTGGGTGTGATTTGATTTTCGTCTAGAACATCAAAGATCCTTCAGGATGCTCCAAAATGACTCATCTATATCTATAATGATAGATCTTGATTAGGAGTATCTTTTTCTAGTACATGTCAAGTATCTATTTTGAAGTCTTGATCGATTTTGGGGGTTGGGAAGGATCAGGTGATGGTTTTGGGTGTGATTTGATTTTCGTCTAGAACATCAAAAATCCTTCAGGATGCTCCAAAATGACTCATCTATATCTATAATGATAGATCTTGATTAGGAGTATCTTTTTCTAGTACATGTCAAGTATCTATTTTGAAGTCTTGATCGATTTTGGGGGTTGGGAAGGATCAGGTGATGGTTTTGGGTGTGATTTGATTTTCGTCTAGAACATCAAAAATCCTTCAGGATGCTCCAAAATGACTCATCTATATCTATAATGATAGATCTTGATTAGGAGTATCTTTTTCTAGTACATGTCAAGTATCTATTTTGAAGTCTTGATCGATTTTGGGGGTTGGGAAGGATCAGGTGATGGTTTTGGGTGTGATTTGATTTTCGTCTAGAACATCAAAAATCCTTCAGGATGCTCCAAAATGACTCATCTATATCTATAATGATAGATCTTGATTAGGAGTATCTTTTTCTAGTACATGTCAAGTATCTATTTTGAAGTCTTGATCGATTTTGGGGGTTGGGAAGGATCAGGTGATGTTTTTGGGTGTGATTTGATTTTCGTCTAGAACATCAAAAATCCTTCAGGATGCTCCAAAATTACTCATCTATATCTATAATGATAGATCTTGATTAGGAGTATCTTTTTCTAGTACATGTCAAGTATCTATTTTGAAGTCTTGATCGATTTTGGGGGTTGGGAAAGATCAGGTGATGGTTTTGGGTGTGATTTGATTTTCGTCTAGAACATCAAAAATCCTTCAGGATGCTCCAAAATGACTCATCTATATCTATAATGATAGATCTTGATTAGGAGTATCTTTTTCTAGTACATGTCAAGTATCTATTTTGAAGTCTTGATCGATTTTGGGGGTTGGGAGGATCAGGTGATGGTTTTGGGTGTGATTTGATTTTGTCTAGAACATCAAAAATCTTCAGGATGCTCCAAAAATGACTCATCTATATCTATAATGATAGATCTTGATTAGGAGTATCTTTTTCTAGTACATGTCAAGTATCTATTTTGAAGTCTTGATCGATTTTGGGGGTTGGGAAGGATCAGGTGATGGTTTTGGGTGTGATTTGATTTTCGTCTAGAACATCAAAAATCCTTCAGGATGCTCCAAAATGACTCATCTATATCTATAATGATAGATCTTGATTAGGAGTATCTTTTTCTAGTACATGTCAAGTATCTATTTTGAAGTCTTGATCAATTTTGGGGGTTGGGAAGGATCAGGTGATGGTTTTGGGTGTGATTTGATTTTCGTCTAGAACATCAAAAATCCTTCAGGATGCTCCAAAATGACTCATCTATATCTATAATGATAGATCTTGATTAGGAGTATCTTTTTCTAGTACATGTCAAGTATCTATTTTGAAGTCTTGATCGATTTTGGGGGTTGGGAAGGATCAGGTGATGGTTTTGGGTGTGATTTGATTTTCGTCTAGAACATCAAAAATCCTTCAGGATGCTCCAAAATGACTCATCTATATCTATAATGATAGATCTTGATTAGGAGTATCTTTTTCTAGTACATGTCAAGTATCTATTTTGAAGTCTTGATCGATTTTGGGGGTTGGGAAGGATCAGGTGATGGTTTTGGGTGTGATTTGATTTTCGTCTAGAACATCAAAAATCCTTCAGGATGCTCCAAAATGACTCATCTATATCTATAATGATAGATCTTGATTAGGAGTATCTTTTTCTAGTACATGTCAAGTATCTATTTTGAAGTCTTGATCGATTTTGGGGGTTGGGAAGGATCAGGTAATGGTTTTGGGTGTGATTTGATTTTCGTCTAGAACATCAAAAATCCTTCAGGATGCTCCAAAATGACTCATCTATATCTATAATGATAGATCTTGATTAGGAGTATCTTTTTCTAGTACATGTCAAGTATCTATTTTGAAGTCTTGATCGATTTTGGGGTTGGGAAGGATCAAAGGATCAGGTGATGGTTTTGGGTGTGATTTGATTTTCGTCTAGAACATCAAAAATCCTTCAGGATGCTCCAAAATGACTCATCTATATCTATAATGATAGATCTTGATTAGGAGTATCTTTTTCTAGTACATGTCAAGTATCTATTTTGAAGTCTTGATCGATTTTGGGGGTTGGGAAGGATCAGGTGATGGTTTTGGGTGTGATTTGATTTTCGTCTAGAACATCAAAAATCCTTCAGGATGCTCCAAAATGACTCATCTATATCTATAATGATAGATCTTGATTAGGAGTATCTTTTTCTAGTACATGTCAAGTATCTACTTTGAAGTCTTGATCGATTTTGGGGGTTGGGAAGGATCAGGTGATGGTTTTGGGTGTGATTTGATTTTCGTCTAGAACATCAAAAATCCTTCAGGATGCTCCAAAATGACTCATCTATATCTATAATGATAGATCTTGATTAGGAGTATCTTTTTCTAGTACATGTCAAGTATCTATTTTGAAGTCTTAATCGATTTTGGGGGTTGGGAAGGATCAGGTGATGGTTTTGGGTGTGATTTGATTTTCGTCTAGAACATCAAAAATCCTTCAGGATGCTCCAAAATGACTCATCTATATCTATAATGATAGATCTTGATTAGGAGTATCTTTTTCTAGTACGTGTCAAGTATCTATTTTGAAGTCTTGATCGATTTTGGGGGTTGGGAAGGATCAGGTGATGGTTTTGGGTGTGATTTGATTTTCGTCTAGAACATCAAAAATCCTTCAGGATGCTCCAAAATGACTCATCTATATCTATAATGATAGATCTTGATTAGGAGTATCTTTTTGTAGTACATGTCAAGTATCTATTTTGAAGTCTTGATCGATTTTGGGGGTTGGGAAGGATCAGGTGATGGTTTTGGGTGTGATTTGATTTTCGTCTAGAACATCAAAAATCCTTCAGGATGCTCCAAAATGACTCATCTATATCTATAATGATAGATCTTGATTAGGAGTATCTTTTTCTAGTACATGTCAAGTATCTATTTTAAAGTCTTGATCGATTTTGGGGGTTGGGAAGGATCAGGTGATGGTTTTGGGTGTGATTTGATTTTCGTCTAGAACATCAAAAATCCTTCAGGATGCTCCAAAATGACTCATCTATATCTATAATGATAGATCTTGATTAGGAGTATCTTTTTCTAGTACATGTCAAGTATCTATTTTGAAGTCTTGATCGATTTTGGGGGTTGGGAAGGATCAGGTGATGGTTTTGGGTGTGATTTGATTTTCGTCTAGAACATCAAAAATCCTTCAGGATGCTCCAAAATGACTCATCTATATCTATAATGATAGATCTTGATTAGGAGTATCTTTTTCTTGTACATGTCAAGTATCTATTTTGAAGTCTTGATCGATTTTGGGGGTTGGGAAGGATCAGGTGATGGTTTTGGGTGTGATTTGATTTTCGTCTAGAACATCAAAAAATCCTTCAGGATGCTCCAAAATGACTCATCTATATCTATAATGATAGATCTTGATTAGGAGTATCTTTTTCTAGTACATGTCAAGTATCTATTTTGAAGTCTTGATCGATTTTGGGGGTTGGGAAGGATCAGGTGATGGTTTTGGGTGTGATTTGATTTTCGTCTAGAACATCAAAAATCCTTCAGGATGCTCCAAAATGACTCATCTATATCTATAATGATAGATCTTGATTAGGAGTATCTTTTTCTAGTACATGTCAAGTATCTATTTTGAAGTCTTGATCGATTTTGGGGGTTGGGAAGGATCAGGTGATGGTTTTGGGTGTGATTTGATTTTCGTCTAGAACATCAAAAATCCTTCAGGATGCTCCAAAATGACTCATCTATATCTATAATGATAGATCTTGATTAGGAGTATCTTTTTCTAGTACATGTCAAGTATCTATTTTGAAGTCTTGATCGATTTTGGGGGTTGGGAAGGATCAGGTGATGGTTTTGGGTGTGATTTGATTTTCGTCTAGAACATCAAAAATCCTTCAGGATGCTCCAAAATGACTCATCTATATCTATAATGATAGATCTTGATTAGGAGTATCTTTTTCTAGTACATTTCAAGTATCTATTTTGAAGTCTTGATCGATTTTGGGGGTTGGGAAGGATCAGGTGATGGTTTTGGGTGTGATTTGATTTTCGTCCAGAACATCAAAAATCCTTCAGGATGCTCCAAAATGACTCATCTATATCTATAATGATAGATCTTGATTAGGAGTATCTTTTTCTAGTACATGTCAAGTATCTATTTTGAAGTCTTGATCGATTTTGGGGGTTGGGAAAGATCAGGTGATGGTTTTGGGTGTGATTTGATTTTCGTCTAGAACATCAAAAATCCTTCAGGATGCTCCAAAATGACTCATCTATATCTATAATGATAGATCTTGATTAGGAGTATCTTTTTCTAGTACATGTCAAGTATCTATTTTGAAGTCTTGATCGATTTTGGGGGTTGGGAAGGATCAGGTGATGGTTTTGGGTGTGATTTGATTTTCGTCTAGAACATCAAAAATCCTTCAGGATGCTCCAAAATGACTCATCTATATCTATAATGATAGATCTTGATTAGGAGTATCTTTTTCTAGTACATGTGAAGTATCTATTTTGAAGTCTTGATCGATTTTGGGGGTTGGGAAGGATCAGGTGATGGTTTTGGGTGTGATTTGATTTTCGTCTAGAACATCAAAAATCCTTCAGGATGCTCCAAAATGACTCATCTATATCTATAATGATAGATCTTGATTAGGAGTATCTTTTTCTAGTACATGTCAAGTATCTATTTTGAAGTCTTGATCGATTTTGGGGGTTGGGAAGGATCAGGTGATGGTTTTGGGTGTGATTTGATTTTCGTCTAGAACATCAAAAATCCTTCAGGATGCTCCAAAATGACTCATCTATATCTATAATGATAGATCTTGATTAGGAGTATCTTTTTCTAGTACATGTCAAGTATCTATTTTGAAGTCTTGATCGATTTTGGGGGTTGGGAAGGATCAGGTGATGATTTTGGGTGTGATTTGATTTTCGTCTAGAACATCAAAAATCCTTCAGGATGCTCCAAAATGACTCATCTATATCTATAATGATAGATCTTGATTAGGAGTATCTTTTTCTAGTACATGTCAAGTATCTATTTTGAAGTCTTGATCGATTTTGGGGTTGGGAAGGATCAGGTGATGGTTTTGGGTGTGATTTGATTTTTGTCTAGAACATCAAAAATCCTTCAGGATGCTCCAAAATGACTCATCTATATCTTTAATGATAGATCTTGATTAGGAGTATCTTTTTCTAGTACATGTCAAGTATCTATTTTGAAGTCTTGATCGATTTTGGGGGTTGGGAAGGATCAGGTGATGGTTTTGGGTGTGATTTGATTTTCGTCTAGAACATCAAAAATCCTTCAGGATGCTCCAAAATGACTCATCTATATCTATAATGATAGATCTTGATTAGGAGTATCTTTTTCTAGTACATGTCAAGTATCTATTTTGAAGTCTTGATCGATTTTGGGGGTTGGGAAGGATCAGGTGATGGTTTTGGGTGTGATTTGATTTTCGTCTAGAACATCAAAAATCCTTCAGGATGCTCCAAAATGACTCATCTATATCTATAATGATAGATCTTGATTAGGAGTATCTTTTTCTAGTACATTTCAAGTATCTATTTTGAAGTCTTGATCGATTTTGGGGGTTGGGAAGGATCAGGTGATGGTTTTGGGTGTGATTTGATTTTCGTCTAGAACATCAAAAATCCTTCAGGATGCTCCAAAATGACTCATCTATATCTATAATGATAGATCTTGATTAGAAGTATCTTTTTCTAGTACATGTCAAGTATCTATTTTGAAGTATTGATCGATTTTGGGGGTTGGGAAGGATCAGGTGATGGTTTTGGGTGTGATTTGATTTTCGTCTAGAACATCAAAAATCCTTCAGGATGCTCCAAAATGACTCATCTATATCTATAATGATAGATCTTGATTAGGAGTATCTTTTTCTAGTACATGTCAAGTATCTATTTTGAAGTCTTGATCGATTTTGGGGGTTGGGAAGGATCAGGTGATGGTTTTGGGTGTGATTTGATTTTCGTCTAGAACATCAAAAATCCTTCAGGATGCTCCAAAATGACTCATCTATATCTATAATGATAGATCTTGATTAGGAGTATCTTTTTCTAGTACATGTCAAGTATCTATTTTGAAGTCTTGATCGATTTTGGGGGTTGGGAAGGATCAGGTGATGGTTTTGGGTGTGATTTGATTTTCGTCTAGAACATCAAAAATCCTTCAGGATGCTCCAAAATGACTCATCTATATCTATAATGATAGATCTTGATTAGGAGTATCTTTTTCTAGTACATGTTAAGTATCTATTTTGAAGTCTTGACCGATTTTGGGGGTTGGGAAGGATCAGGTGATGGTTTTGGGTGTGATTTGGTTTTCGTCTAGAACATCAAAAATCATTCAGGATGCTCCAAAATGACTCATCTATACCTATAACGATAGATCTTGATTAGGAGTATCTTTTTCTAGTACATGTCAAGTATCTATTTTGAAGTCTTGATCGATTTTGGGGGTTGGGAAGGATCAGGTGATGGTTTTGGGTGTGATTTGATTTTCGTCTAGAACATCAAAAATCCTTCAGGATGCTCCAAAATGACTCATCTATATCTATAATGATAGATCTTGATTAGGAGTATCTTTTTCTAGTACATGTCAAGTATCTATTTTGAAGTCTTGATCGATTTTGGGGGTTGGGAAGGATGAGGTGATGGTTTTGGGTGTGATTTGATTTTCGTCTAGAACATTTGGGTGTGATTTGATTTTCGTCTATAACATCAAAAATCCTTCAGGATGCTCCAAAATGACTCATCTATATCTATAATGATAGATCTTGATTAGGAGTATCTTTTTCTAGTACATGTCAAGTATCTATTTTGAAGTCTTGATCGATTTTGGGGGTTGGGAAGGATCAGGTGATGGTTTTGGGTGTGATTTGATTTTCGTCTAGAACATCAAAAATCCTTCAGGATGCTCCAAAATGACTCATCTATATCTATAATGATAGATCTTGATTAGGAGTATCTTTTTCTAGTACATGTCAAGTATCTATTTTGAAGTCTTGATCGATTTTGGGGGTTGGGAAGGATCAGGTGATGGTTTTGGGTGTGATTTGATTTTCGTCTAGAACATCAAAAATCCTTCAGGATGCTCCAAAATGACTCATCTATATCTATAATGATAGATCTTGATTAGGAGTATCTTTTTCTAGTACATGTCAAGTATCTATTTTGAAGTCTTGATCGATTTTGGGGGTTGGGAAGGATCAGGTGATGGTTTTGGGTGTGATTTGATTTTCGTCTAGAACATCAAAAATCCTTCAGGATGCTCCAAAATGACTCATCTATATCTATAATGATAGATCTTGATTAGGAGTATCTTTTTCTAGTACATGTCAAGTATCTATTTTGAAGTCTTGATCGATTTTGGGGGTTGGGAAGGATCAGGTGATGGTTTTGGGTGTGATTTGATTTTGTCTAGAACATCAAAAATCCTTCAGGATGCTCCAAAATGACTCATCTATATCTATAATGATAGATCTTGATTAGGAGTATCTTTTTCTAGTACATGTCAAGTATCTATTTTGAAGTCTTGATCGATTTTGGGGGTTGGGAAGGATCAGGTGATGGTTTTGGGTGTGATTTGATTTTCGTCTAGAACATCAAAAATCCTTCAGGATGCTCCAAAATGACTCATCTATATCTATAATGATAGATCTTGATTAGGAGTATCTTTTTCTAGTACATGTCAAGTATCTATTTTGAAGTCTTGATCGATTTTGGTGGTTGGGAAGAATCAGGTGATGGTTTTGGGTGTGATTTGATTTTCGTCTAGAACATCAAAAATCCTTCAGGATGCTCCAAAATGACTCATCTATATCTATAATGATAGATCTTGATTAGGAGTATCTTTTTCTAGTACATGTCAAGTATCTATTTTGAAGTCTTGATCGATTTTGGGGGTTGGGAAGGATCAGGTGATGGTTTTGGGTGTGATTTGATTTTCGTCTAGAACATCAAAAATCCTTCAGGATGCTCCAAAATGACTCATCTATATCTATAATGATAGATCTTGATTAGGAGTATCTTTTTCTAGTACATGTCAAGTATCTATTTTGAAGTCTTGATCGATTTTGGGGGTTGGGAAGGATCAGGTGATGGTTTTGGGTGTGATTTGATTTTCGTCTAGAACATCAAAAATCCTTCAGGATGCTCCAAAATGACTCATCTATATCTATAATGATAGATCTTGATTAGGAGTATCTTTTTCTAGTACATGTCAAGTATCTATTTTGAAGTCTTGATCGATTTTGGGGGTTGGGAAGGATCAGGTGATGGTTTTGGGTGTGATTTGATTTTCGTCTAGAACATCAAAAATCCTTCAGGATGCTCCAAAATGACTCATCTATATCTATAATGATAGATCTTGATTAGGAGTATCTTTTTCTAGTACATGTCAAGTATCTATTTTGAAGTCTTGATCGATTTTGGGGGTTGGGAAGGATCAGGTGATGGTTTTGGGTGTGATTTGATTTTCGTCTAGAACATCAAAAATCCTTCAGGATGCTCCAAAATGACTCATCTATATCTATAATGATAGATCTTGATTAGGAGTATCTTTTTCTAGTACATGTCAAGTATCTATTTTGAAGTCTTGATCGATTTTGGGGGTTGGGAAGGATCAGGTGATGGTTTTGGGTGTGATTTGATTTTCGTCTAGAACATCAAAAATCCTTCAGGATGCTCCAAAATGACTCATCTATATCTATAATGATAGATATTGATTAGGAGTATCTTTTTCTAGTACATGTCAAGTATCTATTTTGAAGTCTTGATCGATTTTGGGGGTTGGGAAGGATCAGGTGATGGTTTTGGGTGTGATTTGATTTTCGTCTAGAACATCAAAAATCCTTCAGGATGCTCCAAAATGACTCATCTATATCTATAATGATAGATCTTGATTAGGAGTATCTTTTTCTAGTACATGTCAAGTATCTATTTTGAAGTCTTGATCGATTTTGGGGGTTGGGAAGGATCAGGTGATGGTTTTGGGTGTGATTTGATTTTCGTCTAGAACATCAAAAATCCTTCAGGATGCTCCAAAATGACTCATCTATATCTATAATGATAGATCTTGATTAGGAGTATCTTTTTCTAGTACATGTCAAGTATCTATTTTGAAGTCTTGATCGATTTTGGGGGTTGGGAAGGATCAGGTGATGGTTTTGGGTGTGATTTGATTTTCGTCTAGAACATCAAAAATCCTTCAGGATGCTCCAAAATGACTCATCTATATCTATAATGATAGATCTGGATTAGGAGTATCTTTTTCTAGTACATGTCAAGTATCTATTTTGAAGTCTTGATCGATTTTGGGGGTTGGGAAGGATCAGGTGATGGTTTTGGGTGTGATTTGATTTTCGTCTAGAACATCAAAAATCCTTCAGGATGCTCCAAAATGACTCATCTATTTCTATAATGATAGATCTTGATTAGGAGTATCTTTTTCTATTACATGTCAAGTATTTATTTTGAAGTCTTGATCGATTTTGGGGGTTAGGAAGGATCAGGTGATGGTTTTGGGTGTGATTTGATTTTCGTCTAGAACATCAAAAATCCTTCAGGATGCTCCAAAATGACTCATCTATATCTATAATGATAGATCTTGATTAGGAGTATCTTTTTCTAGTACATGTCAAGTATCTATTTTGAAGTCTTGATCGATTTTGGGGGTTGGGAAGGATCAGGTGATGGTTTTGGGTGTGATTTGATTTTCGTCTAGAACATCAAAAATCCTTCAGGATGCTCCAAAATGACTCATCTATATCTATAATGATAGATCTTGATTAGGAGTATCTTTTTCTAGTACATGTCAAGTATCTATTTTGAAGTCTTGATCGATTTTGGGGGTTGGGAAGGATCAGGTGATGGTTTTGGGTGTGATTTGATTTTCGTCTAGAACATCAAAAATCCTTCAGGATGCTCCAAAATGACTCATCTATATCTATAATGATAGATCTTGATTAGGAGTATCTTTTTCTAGTACATGTCAAGTATCTATTTTGAAGTCTTGATCGATTTTGGGGGTTGGGAAGGATCAGGTGATGGTTTTGGGTGTGATTTGATTTTGTCTAGAACATCAAAAATCCTTCAGGATGCTCCAAAATGACTCATCTATATCTATAATGATAGATCTTGATTAGGAGTATCTTTTTCTAGTACATGTCAAGTATCTATTTTGAAGTCTTGATCGATTTTGGGGGTTGGGAAGGATCAGGTGATGGTTTTGGGTGTGATTTGATTTTCGTCTAGAACATCAAAAATCCTTCAGGATGCTCCAAAATGACTCATCTATATCTATAATGATAGATCTTGATTAGGAGTATCTTTTTCTAGTACATGTCAAGTATCTATTTTGAAGTCTTGATCGATTTTGGTGGTTGGGAAGAATCAGGTGATGGTTTTGGGTGTGATTTGATTTTCGTCTAGAACATCAAAAATCCTTCAGGATGCTCCAAAATGACTCATCTATATCTATAATGATAGATCTTGATTAGGAGTATCTTTTTCTAGTACATGTCAAGTATCTATTTTGAAGTCTTGATCGATTTTGGGGGTTGGGAAGGATCAGGTGATGGTTTTGGGTGTGATTTGATTTTCGTCTAGAACATCAAAAATCCTTCAGGATGCTCCAAAATGACTCATCTATATCTATAATGATAGATCTTGATTAGGAGTATCTTTTTCTAGTACATGTCAAGTATCTATTTTGAAGTCTTGATCGATTTTGGGGGTTGGGAAGGATCAGGTGATGGTTTTGGGTGTGATTTGATTTTCGTCTAGAACATCAAAAATCCTTCAGGATGCTCCAAAATGACTCATCTATATCTATAATGATAGATCTTGATTAGGAGTATCTTTTTCTAGTACATGTCAAGTATCTATTTTGAAGTCTTGATCGATTTTGGGGGTTGGGAAGGATCAGGTGATGGTTTTGGGTGTGATTTGATTTTCGTCTAGAACATCAAAAATCCTTCAGGATGCTCCAAAATGACTCATCTATATCTATAATGATAGATCTTGATTAGGAGTATCTTTTTCTAGTACATGTCAAGTATCTATTTTGAAGTCTTGATCGATTTTGGGGGTTGGGAAGGATCAGGTGATGGTTTTGGGTGTGATTTGATTTTCGTCTAGAACATCAAAAATCCTTCAGGATGCTCCAAAATGACTCATCTATATCTATAATGATAGATCTTGATTAGGAGTATCTTTTTCTAGTACATGTCAAGTATCTATTTTGAAGTCTTGATCGATTTTGGGGGTTGGGAAGGATCAGGTGATGGTTTTGGGTGTGATTTGATTTTCGTCTAGAACATCAAAAATCCTTCAGGATGCTCCAAAATGACTCATCTATATCTATAATGATAGATATTGATTAGGAGTATCTTTTTCTAGTACATGTCAAGTATCTATTTTGAAGTCTTGATCGATTTTGGGGGTTGGGAAGGATCAGGTGATGGTTTTGGGTGTGATTTGATTTTCGTCTAGAACATCAAAAATCCTTCAGGATGCTCCAAAATGACTCATCTATATCTATAATGATAGATCTTGATTAGGAGTATCTTTTTCTAGTACATGTCAAGTATCTATTTTGAAGTCTTGATCGATTTTGGGGGTTGGGAAGGATCAGGTGATGGTTTTGGGTGTGATTTGATTTTCGTCTAGAACATCAAAAATCCTTCAGGATGCTCCAAAATGACTCATCTATATCTATAATGATAGATCTTGATTAGGAGTATCTTTTTCTAGTACATGTCAAGTATCTATTTTGAAGTCTTGATCGATTTTGGGGGTTGGGAAGGATCAGGTGATGGTTTTGGGTGTGATTTGATTTTCGTCTAGAACATCAAAAATCCTTCAGGATGCTCCAAAATGACTATATATATCTATAATGATAGATCTTGATTAGGAGTATCTTTTTCTAGTACATGTCAAGTATCTATTTTGAAGTCTTGATCGATTTTGGGGGTTGGGAAGGATCAGGTGATGGTTTTGGGTGTGATTTGATTTTCGTCTAGAACATCAAAAATCCTTCAGGATGCTCCAAAATGACTCATCTATATCTATAATGATAGATCTTGATTAGGAGTATCTTTTTCTAGAACATGTCAAGTATCTATTTTGAAGTCTTGATCGATTTTGGGGGTTGGGAAGGATCAGGTGATGGTTTTGGGTGTGATTTGATTTTCGTCTAGAACATCAAAAATCCTTCAGGATGCTCCAAAATGACTCATCTATATCTATAATGATAGATCTTGATTAGGAGTATCTTTTTCTAGTACATGTCAAGTATCTATTTTGAAGTCTTGATCGATTTTGGGGGTTGGGAAAGATCAGGTGATGGTTTTGGGTGTGATTTGATTTTCGTCTAGAACATCAAAAATCCTTCAGGATGCTCAAAAATGACTCATCTATATCTATAATGATAGATCTTGATTAGGAGTATCTTTTTCTAGTACATGTCAAGTATCTATTTTGAAGTCTTGATCGATTTTGGGGGTTGGGAAGGATCAGGTGATGGTTTTGGGTGTGATTTGATTTTCGTCTAGAACATCAAAAATCCTTCAGGATTCTCCAAAATGACTCATCTATATCTATAATGATAGATCTTGATTAGGAGTATCTTTTTCTAGTACATGTCAAGTATCTATTTTGAAGTCTTGATCGATTTTGGGGGTTGGGAAGGATCAGGTGATGGTTTTGGGTGTGATTTGATTTTCGTCTAGAACATCAAAAATCCTTCAGGATGCTCCAAAATGACTCATCTATATCTATAATGATAGATCTTGATTAGGAGTATCTTTTTCTAGTACATGTCAAGTATCTATTTTGAAGTCTTGATCGATTTTGGGGGTTGGGAAGGATCAGGTGATGGTTTTGGGTGTGATTTGATTTTCGTCTAGAACATCAAAAATCCTTCAGGATGCTCCAAAATGACTCATCTATATCTATAATGATAGATCTTGATTAGGAGTATCTTTTTCTAGTACATGTCAAGTATCTATTTTGAAGTCTTGATCGATTTTGGGGGTTGGGAAGGATCAGGTGATGGTTTTGGGTGTGATTTGATTTTCGTCTAGAACATCAAAAATCCTTCAGGATGCTCCAAAATGACTCATCTATATCTATAATGATAGATCTGGATTAGGAGTATCTTTTTCTAGTACATGTCAAGTATCTATTTTGAAGTCTTGATCGATTTTGGGGGTTGGGAAGGATCAGGTGATGGTTTTGGGTGTGATTTGATTTTCGTCTAGAACATCAAAAATCCTTCAGGATGCTCCAAAATGACTCATCTATTTCTATAATGATAGATCTTGATTAGGAGTATCTTTTTCTATTACATGTCAAGTATTTATTTTGAAGTCTTGATCGATTTTGGGGGTTGGGAAGGATCAGGTGATGGTTTTGGGTGTGATTTGATTTTCGTCTAGAACATCAAAAATCCTTCAGGATGCTCCAAAATGACTCATCTATATCTATAATGATAGATCTTGATTAGGAGTATCTTTTTCTAGTACATGTCAAGTATCTATTTTGAAGTCTTGATCGATTTTGGGGGTTGGGAAGGATCAGGTGATGGTTTTGGGTGTGATTTGATTTTCGTCTAGAACATCAAAAATCCTTCAGGATGCTCCAAAATGACTCATCTATATCTATAATGATAGATCTTGATTAGGAGTATCTTTTTCTAGTACATGTCAAGTATCTATTTTGAAGTCTTGATCGATTTTGGGGGTTGGGAAGGATCAGGTGATGGTTTTGGGTGTGATTTGATTTTCGTCTAGAACATCAAAAATCCTTCAGGATGCTCCAAAATGACTCATCTATATCTATAATGATAGATCTTGATTAGGAGTATCTTTTTCTAGTACATGTCAAGTATCTATTTTGAAGTCTTGATCGATTTTGGGGGTTGGGAAGGATCAGGTGATGGTTTTGGGTGTGATTTGATTTTCGTCTAGAACATCAAAAATCCTTCAGGATGCTCCAAAATGACTCATCTATATCTATAATGATAGATCTTGATTAGGAGTATCTTTTTCTAGTACATGTCAAGTATCTATTTTGAAGTCTTGATCGATTTTGGGGGTTGGGAAGAATCAGGTGATGGTTTTGGGTGTGATTTGATTTTCTTCTAGAACATCAAAAATCCTTCAGGATGCTCCAAAATGACTCATCTATATCTATAATGATAGATCTTGATTAGGAGTATCTTTTTCTAGTACATGTCAAGTATCTATTTTGAAGTCTTGATCGATTTTGGGGGTTGGGAAGGATCAGGTGATGGTTTTGGGTGTGATTTGATTTTCGTCTAGAACATCAAAAATCCTTCAGGATGCTCCAAAATGACTCATCTATATCTATAATGATAGATCTTGATTAGGAGTATCTTTTTCTAGTACATGTCAAGTATCTATTTTGAAGTCTTGATCGATTTTAGGGGTTGGGAAGGATCAGGTGATGGTTTTGGGTGTGATTTGATTTTCGTCTAGAACATCAAAAATCCTTCAGGATGCTCCAAAATGACTCATCTATATCTATAATGATAGATCTTGATTAGGAGTATCTTTTTCTAGTACATGTCAAGTATCTATTTTGAAGTCTTGATCGATTTTGGGGGTTGGGAAGGATCAGGTGATGGTTTTGGGTGTGATTTGATTTTCGTCTAGAACATCAAAAATCCTTCAGGATGCTCCAAAATGACTCATCTATATCTATAATGATAGATCTTGATTAGGAGTATCTTTTTCTAGTACATGTCAAGTATCTATTTTGAAGTCTTGATCGATTTTGGGGGTTGGGAAGGATCAGGTGATGGTTTTGGGTGTGATTTGATTTTCGTCTAGAACATCAAAAATCCTTCAGGATGCTCCAAAATGACTCATCTATATCTATAATGATAGATCTTGATTAGGAGTATCTTTTTCTAGTACATGTTAAGTATCTATTTTGAAGTCTTGATCGATTTTGGGGGTTGGGAAGGATCAGGTGATGGTTTTGGGTGTGATTTGATTTTCGTCTAGAACATCAAAAATCCTTCAGGATGCTCCAAAATTACTCATCTATATCTATAATGATAGATCTTGATTAGGAGTATCTTTTTCTACTACATGTCAAGTATCTATTTTGAAGTCTTGATCGATTTTGGGGGTTGGGAAGGATCAGGTGATGGTTTTGGGTGTGATTTGATTTTCGTCTAGAACATCAAAAATCCTTCAGGATGCTCCAAAATGACTCATCTATATCTATAATGATAGATCTTGATTAGGAGTATCTTTTTCTAGTACATGTCAAGTATTTATTTTGAAGTCTTGATCGATTTTGGGGGTTGGGAAGGATCAGGTGATGGTTTTGGGTGTGATTTTATTTTCGTCTAGAACATCAAAAATCCTTCAGGATGCTCCAAAATGACTCATCTATATCTATAATGATAGATCTTGATTAGGAGTATCTTTTTCTAGTACATATCAAGTATCTATTTTGAAGTCTTGATCGATTTTGGGGGTTGGGAAGGATCAGGTGATGGTTTTGGGTGTGATTTGATTTTCGTCTAGAACATCAAAAATCCTTCAGGATGCTCCAAAATGACTCATCTATATCTATAATGATATATCTTGATTAGGAGTATCTTTTTCTAGTACATGTCAAGTATCTATTTTGAAGTCTTGATCGATTTTGGGGGTTGGGAAGGATCAGGTGATGGTTTTGGGTGTGATTTGATTTTCGTCTAGAACATCAAAAATCCTTCAGGATGCTCCAAAATGACTCATCTATATCTATAATGATAGATCTTGATTAGGAGTATCTTTTTCTAGTACATGTCAAGTATCTATTTTGAAGTCTTGATCGATTTTGGGGTTGGGAAGGATCAGGTGATGGTTTTGGGTGTGATTTGATTTTCGTCTAGAACATCAAAAATCCTTCAGGATGCTCCAAAATGACTCATCTATATCTATAATGATAGATCTTGATTAGGAGTATCTTTTTCTAGTACATGTCAAGTATCTATTTTGAAGTCTTGATAAATTTTGGGGGTTGGGAAGGATCAGGTGATGGTTTTGGGTGTGATTTGATTTTAGTCTAGAACATCAAAAATCCTTCAGAATGCTCCAAAATGACTCATCTATATCTATAATGATAGATCTTGATTAGGAGTATCTTTTTCTAGTACATGTCAAGTATCTATTTTGAAGTCTTGATCGATTTTGGGGGTTGGGAAGGATCAGGTGATGGTTTTGGGTGTGATTTGATTTTCGTCTAGAACATCAAAAATCCTTCAGGATGCTCCAAAATGACTCATCTATATCTATAATGATAGATCTTGATTAGGAGTATCTTTTTCTAGTACATGTCAAGTATCTATTTTGAAGTCTTGATCGATTTTGGGGGTTGGGAAGGATCAGGTGATGGTTTTGGGTGTGATTTGATTTTCGTCTAGAACATCAAAAATCCTTCAGGATGCTCCAAAATGACTCATCTATATCTATAATGATAGATCTTGATTAGGAGTATCTTTTTCTAGTACATGTCAAGTATCTATTTTGAAGTCTTGATCGATTTTGGGGGTTGGGAAGGATCAGGTGATGGTTTTGGGTGTGATTTGATTTTCGTCTAGAACATCAAAAATCCTTCAGGATGCTCCAAAATGACTCATCTATATCTATAATGATAGATCTTGATTAGGAGTATCTTTTTCTAGTACATGTCAAGTATCTATTTTGAAGTCTTGATCGATTTTGGGGGTTGGGAAGGATCAGGTGATGGTTTTGGGTGTGATTTGATTTTCGTCTAGAACATTAAAAATCCTTCAGGATGCTCCAAAATTACTCATCTATATCTATAATGATAGATCTTGATTAGGAGTATCTTTTTCTACTACATGTCAAGTATCTATTTTGAAGTCTTGATCGATTTTGGGGGTTGGGAAGGATCAGGTGATGGTTTTGGGTGTGATTTGATTTTCGTCTAGAACATCAAAAATCCTTCAGGATGCTCCAAAATGACTCATCTATATCTATAATGATAGATCTTGATTAGGAGTATCTTTTTCTAGTACATGTCAAGTATTTATTTTGAAGTCTTGATCGATTTTGGGGGTTGGGAAGGATCAGGTGATGGTTTTGGGTGTGATTTGATTTTCGTCTAGAACATCAAAAATCCTTCAGGATGCTCCAAAATGACTCATCTATATCTATAATTATAGATCTTGATTAGGAGTATCTTTTTCTAGTACATGTCAAGTATCTATTTTGAAGTCTTGATCGATTTTGGGGGTTGGGAAGGATCAGGTGATGGTTTTGGGTGTGATTTGATTTTCGTCTAGAACATCAAAAATCCTTCAGGATGCTCCAAAATGACTCATCTATATCTATAATGATATATCTTGATTAGGAGTATCTTTTTCTAGTACATGTCAAGTATCTATTTTGAAGTCTTGATCGATTTTGGGGGTTGGGAAGGATCAGGTGATGGTTTTGGGTGTGATTTGATTTTCGTCTAGAACATCAAAAATCCTTCAGGATGCTCCAAAATGACTCATCTATATCTATAATGATAGATCTTGATTAGGAGTATCTTTTTCTAGTACATGTCAAGTATCTATTTTGAAGTCTTGATCGATTTTGGGGGTTGGGAAGGATCAGGTGATGGTTTTGGGTGTGATTTGATTTTCGTCTAGAACATCAAAAATCCTTCAGGATGCTCCAAAATGACTCATCTATATCTATAATGATAGATCTTGATTAGGAGTATCTTTTTCTAGTACATGTCAAGTATCTATTTTGAAGTCTTGATCAATTTTGGGGGTTGGGAAGGATCAGGTGATGGTTTTGGGTGTGATTTGATTTTAGTCTAGAACATCAAAAATCCTTCAGAATGCTCCAAAATGACTCATCTATATCTATAATGATAGATCTTGATTAGGAGTATCTTTTTCTAGTACATGTCAAGTATCTATTTTGAAGTCTTGATCGATTTTGGGGGTTG
>NW_026605421.1:2500-25000 GCF_945859685.1 Eupeodes corollae
ATAATAATAATAATAATAATAATAATAATAATAATAATAATAATAATAATAATAATAATAATAATAATAATAATAATAATAATAATAATAATAATAATAATAATAATAATAATAATAATAATAATAATAATAATAATAATAATAATAATAATAATAATAATAATAATAATAATAATAATAATAATAATAATAATAATAATAATAATAATAATAATAATAATAATAATAATAATAATAATAATAATAATAATAATAATAATAATAATAATAATAATAATAATAATAATAATAATAATAATAATAATAATAATAATAATAATAATAATAATAATAATAATAATAATAATAATAATAATAATAATAATAATAATAATAATAATAATAATAATAATAATAATAATAATAATAATAATAATAATAATAATAATAATAATAATAATAATAATAATAATAATAATAATAATAATAATAATAATAATAATAATAATAATAATAATAATAATAATAATAATAATAATAATAATAATAATAATAATAATAATAATAATAATAATAATAATAATAATAATAATAATAATAATAATAATAATAATAATAATAATAATAATAATAATAATAATAATAATAATAATAATAATAATAATAATAATAATAATAATAATAATAATAATAATAATAATAATAATAATAATAATAATAATAATAATAATATAATAATAATAATAATAATAATAATAATAATAATAATAATAATAATAATAATAATAATAATAATAATAATAATAATAATAATAATAATAATAATAATAATAATAATAATAATAATAATAATAATAATAATAATAATAATAATAATAATAATAATAATAATAATAATAATAATAATAATAATAATAATAATAATAATAATAATAATAATAATAATAATAATAATAATGAATAATAATAATAATAATAATAATAATAATAATAATAATAATAATAATAATAATAATATAATAATAATAATAATAATAATAATAATAATAATAATAATAATAATAATAATAATAATAATAATAATAATAATAATAATAATAATAATAATAATAATAATAATAATAATAATAATAATAATAATAATAATAATAATAATAATAATAATAATAATAATAATAATAATAATAATAATAATAATAATAATAATAATAATAATAATAATAATAATAATAATAATAATAATAATAATAATAATAATAATATAATAATAATAATATAATAATAATAATTATAATAATAATAATAATAATAATAATAATAATAATAATAATAATAATAATAATAATAATAATAATAATAATAATAATAATAATAATAATAATAATAATAATAATAATAATAATAATAATAATAATAATAATAATAATAATAATAATAATAATAATAATAATAATAATAATAATAATAATAATAATAATAATAATAATAATAATAATAATAATAATAATAATAATAATAATAATAATAATAATAATAATAATAATAATAATAATAATAATAATAATAATAATAATAATAATAATAATAATAATAATAATAATAATAATAATAATAATAATAATAATAATAATAATAATAATAATAATAATAATAATAATAATAATAATAATAATAATAATAATAATAATAATAATAATAATAATAATAATAATAATAATAATAATAATAATAATAATAATAATAATAATAATAATAATAATAATAATAATAATAATAATAATAATAATAATAATAATAATAATAATAATAATAATAATAATAATAATAATAATAATAATAATAATAATAATAATAATAATAATAATAATAATAATAATAATAATAATAATAATAATAATAATAATAATAATAATAATAATAATAATAATAATAATAATAATAATAATAATAATAATAATAATAATAATAATAATAATAATAATAATAATAATAATAATAATAATAATAATAATAATAATAATAATAATAATAATAATAATAATAATAATAATAATAATAATAATAATAATAATAATAATAATAATAATAATAATAATAATAATAATAATAATAATAATAATAATAATAATAATAATAATAATAATAATAATAATAATAATAATAATAATAATAATAATAATAATAATAATAATAATAATAATAATAATAATAATAATAATAATAATGAGTATGACAACACATGTATAAATACATAATATCTCCCTTCATAAGTATTAAAATATTTTATACATAGGTATATTAAAGAAAAATAATAAGTTTAAATCCAAAATTTTACAATAGATAAATAATTTTATGTTTTGATAAAAAAAAAATAATAATAATGTCACTTGGGGTAACGAAATTGTTTACGAGGTCGAAGCTACTTCATAGACGGCGTTGCGTAATCAACTGTTATTTCATCTACATTGTCAGATGTAAGTTCGTATCGCTTTGTGTTCATTGCTAACTTGTTGCAAATATCAGCCAGCTCCCGATTTATGACTTCTTGCTCCGGTGTTTCATTTCAGAAAACGATTGATAATATTATCGACTTCATCAGGACTATTATATTTTAAGCTTGCGTATATAGATTTTTTTAACAATTTTACAAATATTTCCGCCTTTCCGTTTGTAGAGGGATGCCCTGGCGCCATAAAAACATGTTTAATTAAGTTGTAATTCAAAAACTTTTGTATTCACCTGGAATGAATTGTGAACCATTATCTGTAACGATAACATCCACCAATCCAAACCGACAAAAAATTTCTTTTAATTTATTAATGACAAATTTAGAATTTGCACTTTCGGTTTTAAAAACCTCGACCCATTTTGAAAATGAATCAATGACAACTGTAACAAATAACTTTTCTCCGGGTTAGATTGTGTCAATTGATATGCATGACAACTTTTTACCAATTCTTCAATCTCTTTATCCCATTTAGGCCACCAAATGTATGATCTGGCTAAAGATTTGGTTTTAAGCATGCCCAAGTGAGATCTATGGAGTTCAGTTAATATCTTATTACGCATTTTCGAATGGACTATGGTTTTATCCCCCCATAAAATACATCCCGCCTCTATTGAAAGTTTATTCTGTTTATTATGAAATGGATCGAAATGTGGCTTTTTCAATTTGTTTAACAAGCCCAAATTAATGGCATCTAAAATTTTGAAAAAATCGGGTCTTTCGAGTTTCAATCGCAATATTTTTGAAATTTAACTGTAACTTATTATAAAACGCTACGTAGTTGATGTAGTTACTTTATAGTGCTGTAGTTTTTTTCCGCTTTAATGAGAGCGCGAGATACAAATACTATTGGTTTGAGCGAACTATCTGACATAATATGCGATAAAATGCAGCAATAGCATTCTGGCTAGCATCTGTAGACAAAACTTTAGGATTTTTAGGGTTGAAATGAATCGAAATTTGATCTGAAGTTATTTCAGCTTTCATTAAATCATATTCTTTTTGACAAGGATAGTTCCAACGAAACAAATGATCTTTTAGAAACAGCTCGTATAGTGGTGCCATTATATTAGCATTGTTTGGTATAAAACGGGAATAATAATTTACCATACCAATAAAAGCGCGTAATTCGGAAATATTACTAGGAATTGGTGCATATCAAACGGATTCAACTCTAGTTTTATTTTTACTGCAGCCATTCTCATCAATGTTAAAACCTTATTAGGAAATTGTTTTTATTTTTGACAAAAGACACATATTTTTATATTAAGTCTTAAACCTGTGCTTTGCAATTTATTTAAAATTAGCCTAAAATTTTGCACATGTTCATCCAAAGATTTACCAGTGCGTTGGCCAGATCTAACTTTGTAAATAACTGACCCCCTTGTAACGAAGAAAAAATTTCTTCAAATCGCGGCAAAGGATATTTGAAATCAATTGAAAACCTGTTAATTGTTGTTAATTTAACTAAAATCTTTTTTAAATTTTCAATAATAGAGGACAAAGAATTATTTGTAACAATTATGTTGATTGTTAATGAAATAAAACACTTATAATTTAATTATAAAATATAAATTTATTATCTGAAGTTATCTTATCTTAACAGCGAACGAGAATAGAATGATCTTAATCCAGACAAGAGAAAGAAAGTAGTTTCTTCTTTCTGGTGTAGGAATACATTATGTTTGCGTTCTTAATCTTAACATTATGCTTGCATTCTTAAGGCCCAACTATAATAGGCATAAGCTAGCATATGCGCGCATAAGTAAACGTGCGAATACAAAGAATCTCAATAAGAGTGAACATAATGGAGTCTAGCTCCTTTTCGTTCAATTTTTCTCAGTTTCGTTAACTTAAGCAAACTTAAGCAAGAGCGATCCCAGTCGCTCGCCGCATAAGTAAAATCTGACATTTAGATACGTTAGCAAAATTGCATTATGGCCATGCAGTAATTAATAAATAAAACTTAAGTGAATTTTCGTTGGGTTTTCGACATAAGCTTATGTTTGCTTATGCCTATTATAGTTGGGCCTTTAATCTTAACTATTTTACATTAAGGTATGTGTACATTAGCTAGCTTATTACACGCTTTTTTCTTTAATAATTTTTTTTTTAAATTATATATACATATTTGTATACATGTATGTACATATGTAAGGTTTCAGTCCCAGCCGTATCTTTGCGGTGGACGTACAGTTCTTCCACTACTAGTTCTGTATTGTTCATTACCCATTACTGGTATATTATCTTTATTTACAGCAATTTCAGGTGTCTCAAAACCACCTTCTTCGTTTGATTCTGATTCACTATTAGCTGTTTCATACTCATTATCTGATGATGTACTTGTATGATTAAATGAAACTGGTAGTCAAGAATCATCCACATTACATTCAATTTGTTTAGTCTTATTTAGAGATTGAGGATTTCTTTTATTATTTCTATCTTCAGGAACAATTTGAATTTCTTTAAAAATATCTGGATTTGTTACATTTTGTTTAATGTTTTCTTCAAACATATTGCTTACATTCAAATTATTGTTTTTAGTTTTAGCAATGAAGCGTCTATTACGCCTAAAATAATTATCAAAGCTATCTTTTATAATATATGAGCGATTATTTTGCATGATCAACTATTGTTCCATAAAACCATTATTTTGAATTTTTTTTTTAAATCACATGATCACCCAACTCAAGCACTGGAAGGGATTTTGCACTTTTGTCATAATAATATTTCTGCTTTTGCCTTTTTTCTTTAAATTTGGTCTGAACAACCTTCTCATCTATGTGATTTCTGTGAAGTAAGGAACTAGAGATCGGCATTCTTGTTTTAACCATTCTGCCAAAAATTAATTGAACTAGTGCAAGTCCAATGCTTGCCACCGGCGTGGTATTGTACTCAAGCAACCTATACTGAAAAAGTTTTGTTTCTTGTGCTTCATAGCACCTTTTAAGAATAATTTTGCTATTGCTACACCCTTTTCTGCTAACCCATTGCTTTGCGCATACCGTGGAATTGAAAATCTCATGATTATATTGTGACTGTCTGCAAATTTTTCAAAGTCCCCGGAGTCAAAAGGACTATTATCACAACGAATAATAGGGGTCTACCACGATATCAAGAAATTAATTATCTAGAAAGTAAAAATCTTGAATATGAAAATCTCGAAAACAAAAATGCAAGAATACATGTTTGAATTTTTGAGGCAATGTTTAAAATTCGCGCGAATTTTAAATATTGCCTCAAAAATTCAAACATACATTCTGGATAACTTACATCTCCTTAACAAACTTAAAGTTGACAAGTAAAGTTTGTTATCAATAATACAATTGCACATTGCTACACATGCACCTTTCTTATTGTTTGCAAACATTTTTTTTCTTGCTCAGAAAATAAAATATTGGGTAAACTGATGTATTTGTGTTTTATTGACTTTTAACTGTTAAAAATACAAACAAAAAAATCTCGAATTAATATTTTTTTTCGAGATTTTTTCTAGATAGAGTCTTTCGAGATTTTTGTTAATTCTGGATTTTTGTGGATTCGAGATTTTTGCGTTCTAGATATTTTTTTTTTATTTTCGAGATTTTCGGCATTCGAGATTTTTGGCATTCTAGATTTCGTCATGATCCCGAATAATAGTTGGGTATCCTATTTTATTGAAATTAATCTTTAGTTTCTCGATTATATGACTTGAACTTTTGTTACTAAGATTTTCTACTATTACAAAGCATGAATATGCGTCAATAATGGACAGAAAGTCTTTTCCCGCCTACTCAAATAAATCCATAGCAATGATTTGAAGTGGATATTCAGGTTGATCATCTTGTAATAGTTTTTCCTTTTGAATGCTTCGTGTAAATTTTTCACAAATTTGACAAGATTCTACAATTTGCTTTAAGTGAACACTCATGTTCGAGCAAGTGTTTTTTCTATCCCCAAATGTGGAGCGTGTATCCACTTCTCAATTTTGTTCTGTAATTCAGTTCGAAATACTAAACGCTGGTTACGAAACAGTAATCCATTTTCAAAATGTAGTTCTGACTTATATTTATGAAGTTCTTGCCCTAACTTATTAAGATGATGGAAATTTGGCCAACCATTCTGAATAAATCCGATTTTTTTCGAATATTCTTCATCACGTTTTGAAACAGAACTGTAAAGGTCATAGTTTGCCATCGATAGGCATGCAGACTTAATTACAGTTAAGTTTTCGATTTCCCCACAGCAACTTAGTTGTGCACACGATAAACAGTCTGCTACCAGCATTTCTTTGCCAGGTTTGTAAACTGCTTCCATTTTAGGGTATTTCAAGAGTGCCATAAACATACTTTGCAATCGTGGTGATACACCATCAATGTCTCGCCGGACTAATGTTTCTAGTGGTTTATGGTCACTTTGAACTGTAAATTCACGTCCATAAACAAAAAAATGGAACTTTGTACAAGCAAATAGTATAGCTACAAACTCCTTCAATATTTGTGACCATTTCTGTTCACTGGTACTCAATGTGCGAGATGCAAATGCGACAGGATGCCCTAGTTGCATCAAGACACAACCCAATCCATCCTTGAACGCATCTGTTTGTATCACGACAGGATTGTTGGCATCATAAATTGCCAAGACGGGATCAGAAGTTATAATCCCCAATAGCTTATTTATTTCTTTCTCATGTTCAGCTGTAAGCTTAAACTCAACGTTGTTATAAGTAAGTTCACGTAACTTGGCTGTAAGCTTTGATAGATTAGGAATAAATTTTGCTAAGTATTTAAAAAGACCCAATAATCGCATAATGTCTTGCTTACATTTAGGTTTTTCCATATTTAAAATTGCATCAAGAAGCTTGATTTCCGGTTGAATTTACCCATATGACAAAATATGTCCCATAAACTTAATTTGGTTTGCCCTGTATTGAATTTTTTCTCGATTAAACTTAATTCCATTAGCCCTCGCATGTTCTAGTACCATTCCCATTATTTTGTCATGCTCACTTTCATTTTCAGCAGCTATGCCTATATCATAAAATGATCCGCAAATTAAACAAAACAAAACACAAGAAAACAAAACGAAATTATTTACAATGGGTAGGTAGCCGGCGCGCACGAGTGGATACCTACTTATTGAAAACAATTGACAAATGTCAAATTCCAAAAAGGGTTGTTTGTTAATTTTACCACAAAAACAGTGCTGTCACCCAGTAGCTCAGTTTGGGGGTGGGTTTGGAAAAGGTAGATTTTATTAATCGAACTCGATTAATAAAATCGAAATTAATTATAAAATTAATAAAAGGTACAAAACAGGGGCGTAGCAAAAAATAATGAAAATGGGCGCCAGGAAGTATTATGGTACTTACCATTACCAGTTAATATAAATAATAATAAAAAGCGGAAATTTACTTCCCAATTAAAATAAAATTCAAGATTAATTTTTTTTTCTAGAAAAGTTTTAGTTATTTTATTTTATATCTGGGAAACCTTTATAAATATAGGGATAAAACCCAGAATTTTTTCAAAAAAAATTTGTACAATTTAAAATGAAAGAACAAAAGAAAATAAAAGAACAATTGGTTGTGTACAAGGACACAAAGAAAAAAAAAGAACAAAAGAACAAAGGTCGCGGGTCCCACAATCTCGGGAGACAAAGAAATCGACCGAAAGTCTATCGGATTAAATTTTGGCTTTTTATAGCCAACCACAAATTAAAAGTAAAGATCGAAAAAGCACAAACTCACTCAACCAAAAAATACTTATCTTCCTTGATTTACGAAAAATCGGTCCTGCCTCTTCCTTATTCACAACGCCTTCCTTACCAATTTCGTTTGGTTTCTTTATCAATTTTTTTTTTTTTTAATTTTGATTTGGTTATATACCAATCCAAAAACTAACACGATTCTGTTTTTTTTTTTCCTCCAAAAGTTTTTCACCACTTTCTATTTTCCAACCTCACTCTCTTAGCTTCTATCAAAAATAGTCCCATATTCATGGCGAACTTTCCTAATTCAAAAAGGCCACGACAAGTTTGCCATCCTACTCTGACCTTTTGTTATGATCTGGTTTTCTCTATCTGTCTAACTGCGACACCCGGCTTTTTCGCTGGGGTGCATGCCGATTCAAAAACCAGTCAAACCTTTGTGGTCTCTTTCACATTGGTGATTTGAACACCAACCTTGGCTGAATGGTCGTGTTCAGTTCAATTGGTCTAAAAAGTAAACGAAAAATTTTTGAAAGTTCACGAATAAAATTCCCCAGCCCAAACCGTCCCAGTTTAATAACTTGAGGAAAGCGTTTTCAACCAAGATTAAGAGGCAGAATCCGATAGTTTGAAATTTAGACTATAAACCCTTAGACTTTCGTGCAGACAATTTTAGGGAAAGGGAAAAACACATCGCAAGGTGACCTTACTTATTATTCCGACACTTTACGTTGGGCATTAAGCCATACTAATTTTAGGTTGGTGTGCCAATTATACAAAGGATGCACACTTTGGTTTTTTTTCTTGTGTGAACCACCTGTCACACACTCAATAGGCTGTAACCGTGACGCATCCGTCACACAATTGTGTATTTTGTGACCGCCCGTCACAAATTTCTAAAGTGAATATGTGGACCCTCTGCCACACAACCGCATTAAAATTGAAACCTATTTTGTTTGCTTTTCCAAAATACAATAAGAGCAGGTCACTGACTGATGGAAAGCAGGATTCTACTGAACTCTTAAAATATTTTGGAGCCGCAACGACGGACGGAAGGTTAAAAAAGGAAAAAGGATATGAGATAGGCTAGTGAAACTTGTTGTGGTAAATTTTACCGCAACATCGGGAACATTATTAAGTCCGAATGGTGCACGATTGAACTTATATCTCCCAAATGGGGTCATAAATGTTATAAGATCAGCATTAACTTCATCCAATTGCATATGCCAAAAGCCATTAGATAGATCCAGCCAGCCTGGACGTGAAGTCATCGATTGTATTAATTAGAAAATGTTCGCTGAATACATTTATTAAGTGGTTTTGAATCAAGGCATATCCGAAGCTTCCCATTTGGTTTCTCTACTATTTGAAGATTGTTTACCCATTCAGTTGGATAATTTACTACAGAAATTATACCTTCCCGCAACATATTTTCAATTTCTACTTTAAGTTTATCTAGTAGACTAAGTGGTATTCTTTTCTTATAGTGTAACGATGGCCTAGAATTTTCTTTCAATTTAATTGAATTGGTTTCCGGAAACTTACCAACACTACCAAAAACATCCCCATTAGTTTTTATAAATTCAGTGCATGCCAGTGATGAAGACATGACAGCGTCAACATTAATTCGTTTTACCAACCCAAGTTCCCTACACGATTCCAAGCCTAGCAATGGCTCATGACTATCATCAACGACATAGAAGTGAGAAGAGTGTTCAGTTTTTTTTTTCAAAATCATAACACGAAAGTTTACTATTGCAAATACATTAATTTTATTACCATTGTAATCAGAGATTAGCTTCAAAGATATTCGAATTTATTCTATAGGGACATTTATCATTTAAATAATAAGAACTATCAAAGACATTGCTTTGTAATTTACCTGATGAGTTACCCCAGTATTGCAAAGAGTGAACCGAAGGCTTTCCTTTATTGTAGTTATCCGGCTTTTTGTTTTCCTTATGATATCCAGTTTGCTCCCCTTGTTTTCCAGTCTGCTCCCTTTGCTTTCCTTTTGATTTGCACAACCTTTGATACTGCCCCTGCTTTGGACAACATCGACAAGTTACCCCGTTCGCTTTGCAGTTCCTAAGATATGAAGGAGTGAAGTCGTCCCCACAGTTGTAGCATCGTCGATTTATAGCGCTAATTTGTTGTTGTTCCACACTGTATGCCTTTTGAGCGATGGCACCTCTATCAAGCAAGACTTTGTTAGCATTTGCTGCCTCGAACGCCTTGCAAACTGAAATCACGTTTTGCAGTGATTCATCCTTCCCATCCAGGAGCTTAAGCTGCAGCTTTTTGTCATAGACCCCGATGATGATTCTGTTCTTTAGCATTTTTTCTTCGTAGGAGACACCACAAGCACAACCAAATTTGCAGAACTGAATTTGCTTCCTGATTTCAGTTTCGAAGTCAGTGAATGACTGCTTCTCTTTCTGCAATATTTGGTTGAACTTAAATGTCTCTATTGTTACATTTTTTTTTTTGGAATGCAGTAGCGGTCGAAAGCAATTATGATTTCCTTAAGTGTGCGTGACTTCTGCTTGATTATCGCCTTCGCCTGGCTTGTTCGTTTCCTGGAGCCACAGCATTTTGATTTCCCAGTATTCCATCAGTTGTGCCATCTTTTGGAACAACGTGTTATACATTTCCATTGCAGCTGAACTAATTAGCCATATGAATGTTGCAATTTTTTTTGATTCGCTTTCCTCGTTTTTTCCTGTGGCCATCATGTACATAAAAAATGTACGTTTCCAGCTTTTCCACTGTTTCCAAAAATGTGAGCAATCTCGTTCAGCAGGCACGCGGTCAGATGGCGTCTTAAATTTTTTATTTTTGTTTGGTTAATACTCCTCCGGTAGTTGCTGTTGTTATGGAGTGTTTTTTTTTATATATCCCACTTCTTACACTTATAATTTAATTATAAAATATAAATTTATTATCTGAAGTTATCTTATCCTAACAGCGGTCGAGAATAGAATGATCTTAATCCAGACAAGAGCAAGAAAGTAGTTTCTTCTTTCTGGTGTAGGAATACATTATGTTTGCGTTCTTAATCTTAACATTATGCTTGCATTCTTAATCTTAACTATTTTACATTAAGGTATGTGTACATTAGCTAGCTTATTACATTATTAACAGCATTGATTTGTTTACCCGGTTGCAGTAGCTCAAATTTGAACTGCCTCAAAAAATGTCTTTCCAACAGCGCTGGGCTAACTGTATTTGTAACGATCAATGTATGTAACTAACTTAGCCTGTTCCATATAATTAATAATTGCATAAAACTCACCAATAACTTCGATTAAACTACCACCGTAACTTACTTACATACTTAATGTGGCGCTACAGTCCGGGGTGGAGCTGGGCCTCAACCAACAAGAGTCTCCAGCCAGCTCGGTCCCTAGCTAGCTCTAACCAGTTTCGCACGCCAAGTTGGTTGAGGTCCTCTCCCACCTGGGTGCGCCACCTGAATCGCGGTCTTCCTCTACTGCGCCGTCCCTCGGGATTGGATTCGAAGACCTTCCGGGCTGGAGCGTTGATGTCTATCCGCTTTAAATGACCTAGGCATCTAAGCCGTTGGACTTTAATTCTGATAACTAGATCAGTGTCGTTGGACAGCCCGCACAGTTCGTCGTTATATCTTCTCCTCCATTCGCCATCTACAGGGTTCAGGCCTCAGCGCCATAAATGAGAACCGGGATCATGAGTGTCTTATAGATGGTGATTTTACATGCTCAAGAGAGGACTTTACTTCTCAATTGCCTTCTAAGTCCAAAGAAGCAGCGATTTGCAAGACTTATTCTTCGTTTGATTTCAGCGCTGGTGTCGTTTTCTGCATTAAAAGCGGTGCCTAGGTAGACAAAGTCCTTAACTACCTCAAAGTTATAGCTGTCCATGGTGACGTTTTTTCCAAGACGTCGTCGTTCAGTGTCCTTTTTTGATGACAGCATATACTTGGTCTTGCCCTCATTGACCACTAAACCCATCTTCTTCGCTTCCGTCGCAATGCTCAAAAACGATCTTCCAATTATGTCAATATCATATGCGTATCCTAGTGATTGGATTTACCTTTGGAAGATTGTGGCTCTAGTGTTGACGGTTGAGTTTTGCACAATTCTTTCCAGAACGATGTGGAAGAAGTCGCATGACAGTGCATCGCCTTGTCTAAAACCTTTTTTGACATCAATAGAGCAGCGTGCATTCTCCAATGTCATTCTGCACAAACGGATAAGTTTGACAAGGATGCCAAAACTAGACATTGCTCGGTAGAGCTCTTCCCTATAGATGCTGCCATACGCGGCTATAAAATCGATAACGAGATGGTGGGTATCGATTTGAAGCTCCTGGTTTTTTTCCAAGATCTGCCGTATTGTGAATATTTGGTCGATAGTGGACTTTCCTGGTCTGAAGCCACACTGATAAGGACCAATCAGGTTGTTGACGAATTTCTTCAGACGTTCACTTAATACGGCAGAGAGGATCTTATATGCAATGTTAAGGAGACTGATACCTCTGTAGTTGGCACAGTTTAGAGGGTCTCCTTTCTTATGTATCGGGCACACTATGCTGAGATTCCACTCATCGGGCATGCTTTCTTCGCACCATATTTTGCAGATGAGTTGGTGTATGCTCCGTACCAAGTCATCGCCTGCTGCTTTGAATAGTTCGGCAGCGATGCCGTAAGCTCCAGCAGCTTTGTTTGACTTAAGTTTAGATATAGCTATATTCACTTCGTCAAGGTCGGGTAGGCGCAATTGTTGATCTGCGTCGCCGAGGATGAGTGGTTCTACTTCCCTTCAGCGGAATTCAGTTCGTCATCGCCGTTATATAATTTGGAGAAGTGATCTTTCCATATTCTCAGCATCGACTGCGATTCTATTACGGTGTTCCCTTGATCGTCTCCACAGGCTTCGGTTCGTGGCTGGTACCCTTGGGATGTTTTTTTTTACCTTTTGTTAAAATTTACGAACCTCATTTCTGTTGTGACATCCCTCTATCTCCTCGATCGCGCGCTTCTCATGCTCTCTTTTTTTCCATCTAAGAAGCCGGTGTTCCTCTCTCCTCTTCTGCTCGTAGAGCTCGCGAGCAGCTCTTGTCCTTTTGTGCAGCGCCGTTTTGTATGGCTCTTGTTTCGCTGCGTGCGCTTGCCGGCATTCGTTGTCAATCCAGGGGTTTCGCTGTGGTGGCCGTGTGAAACCTAGTACTTCAGAGGGGGCATCTCTGATGGCTGCAAGGCAATGTTGCCACTGGTTTTCTTGAGGGGGTATTCTGGTCTAGAGACATGAATTTTAGGTAGCAAGCAAGCAACAATTTTACCATCAATTTTTGTATACATTATTTATTCACATTAGAAGCATACAAAAAAAAATAAAAAAGTAAAAAAAAAATCTAAATTCCGTTAGTTATCAGCTGATGGAGTGGTGCATCTCAAAAATTTGGTGCGTGACCATACCCACGATTTTAACTTTCCTAGAAATCTGAAATCAAAAATTAAAAAAGATTAATTATCCACAATAATGTCGCAATGTCTGGAACTACGGAAAAATTACAAACGTTTTTTTTTTACAAAATGGCGACTGCCTAAAGCAAACAAAATGTTTACCACTTTTTTGAACATTCTTCGATTTGTTAAAAATAGTAAAAATAAAAATTTTGGGATGGCCGTAGTTTCGGACGGAGACAAGTACCTAAAGAAGACTCTCTTAAAATTTCAAGTAAATCGGTTAGGCAGAACCTGAGAAATCGTGGGTATCAGATTCAAAAAGACAGTTCTGAGAAAAACACGTTATGTCTTTTGTTCGATTAGTGGCAGCCCAACCGATGTGGATGGCTGCTCAGCAAAATACTTATTTTTCCGAAAATATTTTGAATATATGAAAATCCTCTAGTAGACATATTCTTAAATAGTTTAACTATGAAAATATGAAAAAAAATCGATTTTTTTTTATTTCTAGACCAGAATACCCCCTTAATGCAGGAAGCTTAGGACTCCTTAAGAGGTTATTAGAGACTCGATCGAAAAAGGACATGTCAGTCTCTTGCGATTGTAGCCGTCTAATGTCAAATCTTTTCACAGAACTTCCTTGTTTTGGCTTGGATCGGGATATCCGTAGCCGTACCT
This sequence comes from Eupeodes corollae, assembly GCF_945859685.1. Taxonomy (NCBI): domain Eukaryota; kingdom Metazoa; phylum Arthropoda; class Insecta; order Diptera; family Syrphidae; genus Eupeodes; species Eupeodes corollae. The sequence goes on from NW_026605421.1 coordinate 16,801, forward strand.
TGGCTACAACGAGGTAGTGGTCCGAGTCAATGTTGGCCTCTCGGAATGTTCGGATATTCTGGATACTAGAAAAGTGTCGTGCGTCGATCGCAAGACGGTCAATCTGGTTGACAGTTGATTGATCAGGAGATTAACTGTCCCCTTGTGGATATTAAGATGTGTGAACTGCGTACTAGCTACCAGAACGTCTCGCCTTGCAGCGAAATCGATCAGCCTGAATCCGTTGTCGGAGGTAGTGTCGTGCAGGCTGTATCTCCCGATTATGCCACCAAAGATGTCTTCTCTTCCTAGCTTGGCATTCAAATCTCCTAAGACAATTTGAATGTCATAGCCAGGGCACTGCTCATATGTCTTTTTCAAGAGCTCAAAGAATATGTCTTTGGTGTCTTCATCTTTCTCCTCTGTTGCAGCATGCGTGCATATTAGGCTTATGTTGGCGAATTTAGCCTTGATGCGGATTGTCGTGATTTGCTCGCTCACACTGTTGAAACTCAAGACTTTTTGCCTGAGCCTAGTTTTAACAACAAATCCACACCCAAATAGATGCTGTCTTTGTTATCGGTATCAGTCGCCGTAGTAGATATCGCATTCTTTTAGTTTGCGTTTGCCCGGTCCATCCCATCGCACTTCTTGGATGGCTGTAATATCTGCCTTGCAGCAGTTTCGGGCTTCCGCTAATTGTTCGGCTGCACGTGGTCTGTTAAGGGACCTAACATTCCACGTACATATCCGAAGTTCGTTGTCATTATTTCGTTTGCGTGGGTTGTCAACAGTGAATCCGTCCATATCTGAGGCTTGTTGGTGCTTCGAAACTTAAGGTATTTTTTACGTGGCCAGGAAGTCACCCCGGCGGCACAACCCCCTACCTGGTAGGCCAGATTCTTAGTATAACTTCAATGAAGGGGAGCCGGATAAACCACTCCTTAGAGACCTGGGCTAAGAATATGTCGAAGAAGCCTTATAAGGTGTTCGCCAAGTAGTTCAACCTTAAGTACTATTCACATAAGCACGACCAACGACCAACGAATGAACGAATATTCGTCGATTTTGACGTTTCTTTCACATGAGAGTTTTTAATTCGTCGCGAATGAAGCCACAGCCGAACGTCACTCACCACCGAAACCAAAACAAGAATGATTTTGTAGGTTAAGTACGCGCGATTATTTTATTCGTTGCGAGTGTGGATAATGTGGAACGCGAATAAAGTTTGACAGTTCGTATCAACTATAATTTTTTTCGCGACGAATAAATTTGTTTTCTTAAATTTATTAATATGTTATAATGAAAAGTAAAAGTATGTATCATAAATCAAATGGAAACTATATTGCAATCGTTTTGTTAAGAATTTGTGTGGAAATATGTCTTTAAACGTATATAAACTTACGTTTTGTAATTCATTCGTCGTTCGTTGGTCGCCCTCATGTGAATACTACTTTACTGGAACTGTTAACGCCACCGTTAATTCCATCTCGAGAATTCATCCGCTGCGTCTGGATAAGGAGAGGTGCCTTAGTTAAAACACCTCTCCCCCTCTCTCGTTTGCTGTACCCCAACAACTTTCCACTTGGGTTAGAACCCAATCTCCAGTTTAGGTACTAGGCACCCGATGTTAACCGCGGGGAGGTGAGAGTAGGAGTTGATAGACAGAGGTGGATTTTGAGAAAAACTTGTGGACGCTTGTGTCCTCTTGAATACACATGTCTACCATTTGAAAATCGTAACTAGTGAAGGAATTTAAACATTTTTCCTCTGATAAAATTTATCGAAAAATTCCATAGACATCAACGAAAGTGGAGCAACGGTATCACATGTCACGTCCTGTTTTATGTCATTACCACCACTGGCAGTGTATAGACTTCCTCTTTGTTCAACGTACAAATCTCCATCTCCGATGCAGCTGACTCTACAGTAAAAATAGAAAAATCAAAAGTTGTTTTATTGGTATTTAACTTTCTTTTCTTTGCAAATTGATGGTAAATGTCCCACTCTGTTGCATATAAGGCATTTGGCCTTCTTAAACTTGCAGCTTACGAAACTTGAGAGATTGATTATACCGATATGATTTAGATCGTTTAAGAAGAATTCTCCTAGGTAGTTCCTGCGTTTTCGAGCCAGTGCAGGTCATATGCAGAGAAGATGAAAAACTGTTTCTACCTCTTCCTCTTCCATACAGCTTCTTCAAAGTCTCGTGGCGTACTTTCCTGTTAGACAGTTCCCGGCTATGACACCTATTAAAGAGCTTATATGCGATTAGCTTAGAGAGAGAAAGCACCTTGAACATTTTAAATCCAATGTTGGCAAGATTTTCTTTGTGACCTGAAACGTGGTGATGTTGTTCCACCTGGTGTTTGCCTTCTTCATAGTGTCTTGCATTAGCAACAGTTTAAAAGTAGCGATTGGTATGCCAGTGTGTGCCAAACTTGGTAGGATGGGCTGTACTGTACCGTTCCTGGCGAGTTCATCTGCCTTACAGCTACCTGAAATGTCTCTATGGCCCGGCACCCAGCAAAGGTGAATATTAAACTGTTGTGCCATCTCCATTAGAGATGATCGACAGTTATGGACTGTTATAGAGTTTGAAGAGACAGAGTCCAGAGAGTTAATGGCGGCCTGGCTATCTGAGAAAATAAATCTGAGATGTCGATATCATGTTGACGAGGGAACATGGACCAGGTATTGACAGCTGGTAAAATTTGCTTAAAGGATTGGTGCAATTATTAGATCTGGGCCTGCAGATTTTAATGGTTTGAAGATATTGAGAGTCCATTGTTCCTTGTCCCTCGTGATCAGACCTTGTGAATATGTTGTATTGGGACTCGAACGTATATAACTGTTGCAAAGTTTCGGTAAGAGAACTACCAGGAAAATGAGTATCCAATAGTAAGTTCAGCGATTTATTTCTTGAATTTGTCCTGGACCCGTCTTCATTTTTCAAGCAAGCAGGTTTCCTTTGTAAGAGTCCCACTGAGAGGCTAACCTTGCGGCTTTGGCTCGGTTGAAGAGTTTTCTGCATTTTTTCCTGAGCGAGTCAAGCTCTGAGGCCTACCATTGTGATTTCCTCTTTCCTCTTATGTGTATAAGTGGACGAGAAATTTCATAGTTCATAGCTTTGGTGTGGTCATTGACTTTGTTGTCAAGTTCATTAGCATTAGAGGAAGGACTAGATAGTCTAGGTTTCAGTAAACTTTTTAACGAGATCCCATATGAAGCCCAGTCAGTTTTCCGATGATTTCGAAAAGTCAAAGGGCTCGGGGTTTTATCCACATTGAATTTGAACTGGATATATCTATGATCGGAGAACGAGTGTTCTTTGAATACTATCCAGTCCAAGATCATATGGTGAATAGTATCTGAGACAAGAGTTATGTCTAGGATTTTTTGTCGAGTTTTAGTGATCAAGGTTGGTTCATTTACAGCATTACTTACTAAGAGGTTAGTACCAAGAATATAATCAAAAAGATACTCACCTCTGTCGTTGATATTCGTACTTCCCCATACCGTGTGATGAGTGTTTACATCGCTCCCAATAATAAGGCGGATTCTTTGCCTTTCCGCTTCAGTGACGATTTTCTCCAGGGATTTTCCAGGGAGAGGGCCAAGGTGGACATGCCCAAGATACGCCCACACCAGCTAGAAGCTTCCTTTGGTTGTTTCCAGCCTAGCTACGGTGGTATCTTTGTCACTGAAACGATGGAGTAAAAACAATTTAATGCTACGTTTCACTAGAATGCAAGATCTTGGTTCACCTTGATATATCACATACAGTATGTAGTACCCAGGTGCCCTGAGTCCTCAAAAAACGGATCCAACAATCCATGGCTCTTGGATCACGACAATGTTTTCCCCGTTTCTTGCCAAACGGAGAAGAAGTGAGGACGAGGCCTTTATGGAGTATTGGATATTAATATTTACTAACTGCTGTCAGATCAACTTCCACCATGGTTTTGTTCTGATCCTCTGAGTCTGAGGATGAACCCAAGAGTTCGTCCTCGCTCAGAAGGATCATGTTAAGGTCGTCCTCAGTCTCCATTAAGGATGGCCTGTGTACGACTTTTTTAGAGGGTGAAGTCACGATTGAAGAGGGCATGGGTGCATCGTCAACCTCTGTTAGAAGAGACGACAACGTTCTAGGTCCACCAACCGCGAGTTCAAGCTCTCTCAAAATGCTTAAAAAGCCACCCAGAGCTTAACCTTGACCAACTGCTAACGATCAGCCGATATTGTGCCATCATCATCGCTTCTGTCAATGACTGCAACCACGACTTTGCCCTTCGCGACGTCACTGAAACTGGCTTGTTTCTTGGTGTGATTGAGGGGAGTGCTGGTGTTGTGCACCCGAGGCCATTTTGGTGTCAGTACGGGCCCCTTAAGAGACCTTTTACGTTTAGACGTAGAGTTCTTATTGGTTCTTGTTGCAGCAAGTATGCTTTAAGCCCGTTTGACGCTAGCGGTTTGCTGTGGTGTTCTTTTATCCTCCGATGATGCACCAGAGGCCTTTAGGATTTTTGCCGCTTGCCGACTTTGTCTATATAGACTTTTTGAGAATTTCCCCTTTCCATTTCTGGATGTACACTCATAAGTAGTGGTAGAGCCATTTTTCACAACCCTGCCACTACTGAAATAAGGTATCGCTACCTTCCTACTCTCGTTGCTACCAACAGCAGAGAAGGATCCATTCCAATAAATATGAGAGGTGGTTGGGTAGGAAGAGATAGGTTTAGAAGTCAGTTGATGTTAAATCATCATTCTGATATGTAAGAAAACTATTTGGATTCGTTAACAGCAGTTCAGCTAGGTTACCTAGAGTGAGAAGAGCATAGGAGATAGGAGCGCTGTCTAGCTTTTTCGCCATTACAACGTGGGAGGTGGAATGGGAGTTTGTGACATAAACGAAGGCTGGTATGCTTTGTTAAAGTGGGAGTGGGTGATGATTCTGTGAAGGCAGAGGGATTAGAACGTCCTTTATTTTCAGGACTCATCTAGAGAAAATTCTCATTGAATCATTGACCTTACTCAGCTACAACTCGAAAAGTTCGACGTTCGGAGTAGATGATTTCATCATATGAAATATATTGTTATTAATTTAAATTAACTCAATTAAGCAAGACAAATTGACAAACAGGATTTGAAGTTATCAGTATGGGTTGCATGCCAGCGTCTTTTTTAATTAATATTGGCGTGAAGTTGCACAACCGTGGTGGGTTCAAATTACAAAACAAAATTACCGGAGATCCAACCTTCAGTTGTAAATTATTCGGTGTCATGCCTGGTTATCCAAGGAGTTCAAAAACTCATTTTGATAATTTACAGCTTTGATAGCATAACAAGATTTGTATGACACCTATTAACAAATGTTGTATCTTGAGATTTAGTTCGTTGACATCCTCAATTTTTGCTGCTAAAATTGATTTTTCTGCCTGATTTGTGTATTGCCAGTACACATCGGGAAATATCTAGTCAATGAGAGCATCTTTTGGATCAATAATCTTGCAGAAATCGACCGGTAATTTTATGCATGCAGTTTCATATGTAGTAACTTTTCCGTCGCCTATATCTAACAATTGGTTTGAGAAAGTTTCAGCAGACGGATCTTGAAGCATGTGAACCGGCATATTTGCTTTCATTTGTACTCTTTAAACGTTACGCCACAGTGGCGATGACTTTAAGCATGCGTTGGTCTCACCAGCGTACGTAAAACGTGGAATAATGGGAAGTGTTTGTCTGACATAAATATAAAATACCAAAAATTGAACTTCTAACGGTTCATTTTAAAAACATAAAAACCATAGTGACAAAGTTACTTGCACATTAAATTAATTCTTTTTTGTAGTTTTTTGTGGTGCTAGTAGAGGAAAAAAAGGGCTACGACCAAGAGGAAAGACACAAAAAGTAACCCCTGAACAAAAGTTTGAAATGTGCTTAGTAATTTGAACAAAGATCGTGGAAACGCTATTAGTGAGAGGACGATACGACGGAGGCTGAAAGAGAATAATATTAACGCCTACATACGTCATTCAAAAAAAGCCCCATCTTTAAATGAAACCTGGGAAGAGTTTATAACAGCTTGGAGTACGGTTCCGTCAGAACAAATTCAAAACTTGATAGGCTCAATGCAAAGGCGCCTCGCTGCTGTTATTGCAGCAAAAGGAGAAAGCACAACTTACTAGGTAATGCTATTTTCAAAGCAGAGTTTAGTTTTCCTAAGAAACAAACTTTTTTTTTGCTTCCAGTGTGATGTAATTCGAAGATGTGCAAATAATGTTGCCGGTTTAAAATAATGTGCAAGTAATTTTGCCACTTTGGTTTTTATGTTTTTAAAATGAACCGTTAAAAGTTCAGTTTTGTTATTTTATGTACCGTTGTGAGAATATGTATTCATTATTGGTAAAAATAAATAATGACAATATTTTTATTATTTTTAAAGTTATAAAGCTCCAATGAAGAGATGCTTTGTAAATTTAACGTTGTGCAAATAATTTATCCAACAACTTTATCCTCAATAGCAATCAATGCTTCATTGTATCTAGCGTCAATGAATTCTATCGTAAGATCGTTGAACTGTTTAAGATGTTGATGCAACCAAACAAAAGCACTTACGAATATAAAAAAAGACATAAATTTATTCTAAGACATACCGACTGTATAAGCAAATTTCATTGAAATCGGATACACCGTTTCGGAGGAGTATGGCAACACTGTGACAGGAGAATTTTATATATTAGATTTATCTTCAAAATCTAAGGTGTCCGTTCGTATTTTGTATATAAACTGTAGGTGGAATAGTAAAAATTTATAAGCCATTAAGCTTTGGTTCTCTATGGACGTTGAGACTTCTAATTCTTTTTTTAACATTATAAATATAACATAATATAGTGGCCACCAAGAATCTACGTGTACTAGCACCTCTTTGCAGTTTTTTGACTTAGAAACAAATATTTGCTATACTTTTTTTGTTGGCATTACAAGAAAAAAATTATGTACATATGTATAAGAAACTACAACTTTTATTGGCAAACACTTGAAATTCCAACTTTTCCATATTACAGATTCATACAGAATTATTTTGTTTTCGAACTCGGTGTTCTCTTTTTATGTAAAAAAATCAACGGTAGTATTTTTTTTTAAATTGATGCCAATTTTGTCTGACGTTATTACTATATAACTAACAAAATATTAAAAACTGATTGATAACGAAGTTTAGTATTTTTTATTTGATTGCACCCTACTGTGAATCATTTTGTAGTTTTTATAGGATTAAAATGATGTGAAATAGTGTCATATTACTAAATTACTCAGATCCTTATTCATACTTTAATAAACCTATACATACAGGTAGAAACAGCAATACATGCAACTACACTGCAATTATAAATTTTCAAGCCAGTTTGTTTGTTTATCCGTCCTTCACTTCGCAACAGAGCAATATTATGATATGATTTTTCCTGGCTGCAGAGTGGTTTAAGGTACCGCAGTAATATATCTGATTTACAGCTCATCCAAACAGATCTGCCGATAACACTATTTATAGTTCAGTCTTTAATATATTGTAATATTCGGCTTTTTCCGATAGTTAAAACTTATTCTTACTTGTGAATAAAACACAAATTTATTTTATTTAAATCGCTCACAAACTTATTTATTCAATAATTTCAATTATTTCTTTCTTTTTAAACACAGTCTTTACTTATCGTATTTCACAATCAATAATGAACGGCATTGCTTTCGAGCGCCTATTTATATCTCTCAATTCGTTTCCAGAAACTACCAGGTTCTTGCAGGCGCTGAATGTTTTCGATACTTAACAAAGCGAGTTCTCCTCTTAACCGCTAGATGTCACCCCTTATTCCAAATGTCCTTTACAAAAATGTATACTAATACAAATACAACTATTGCGTTTCCCCTCTGCTCATTTCATTTGCGTTTTAGTTTATCGCTTAGGCCTACTTAGGATACCTCAATAAAAAAAAACGCATTGCAGACATATGGGTCTTAGTTCTTCAAAAACGTCTTAGATTGCTTCCAAGCACTAAAACCCAAATAAATGTACAACGTCGAAGAATAATTTATAAAAATCTTTTTTTTAATTTACGGGAATACCTTATGGGTCATTAGATAATAACAGTTATTTCTACAAAGCACACAAATTCACGACTCGGTTCAATCTCAAATATTTCAGATTTCATGAATGATTTTGAAAATA